>NW_020631041.1:9220991-9270133 GCF_003573695.1 Papaver somniferum
GACTTGACTTGATTCAACATAACATTCAAGCAAACGCTTAATCCACAACTTGAAAAGGCACTTTTGGGAGTTGAGCCTTGAAGTTGAATGACCTTTAGGCTCAGCCTAATGATATGTATTTAAGCTAATAGTTTCCAAATTGACAAATGTAAGTACGAGGGAGGATCCCATGACAGCATTATTCTCACACTATCTCATATTTTGAGCGTTTTTTTTGTGAATAAAAACCAAACGATTACGTATGTGAAGCTAATATTTTTAAGGATATGTTCGTTTTAGAAAGTTTTATACACCCATAAAAAATTAGCACATTTCGAAAAGTATAACTCCACAATCTATTACTTTGAAAATCAGCCGTCTAAAATGTACAAAATTTTAACCGTTTAAATTAAGATGGTGAAGTTTGGTATTTCAGAATATGCTCATTTTTATAGGTGTGTATAGCTTAGTTAGGCGAATATATCTCCAAAATATTAACTTCAAATACGTCACCATTTGAATTTTATATCAACTAGTGGATTTAGATCGCATTTCCAATGACGTCTACATGAATCAATCTTTCAAAACGAAAAAAAAAATGAGGATATAGCCAAATAAAGGAGGTTGCTTCTAATTACCAACTGAATCATAAAGTCTATACGTAGACTTCTCCAAATGAAATTAAACATTATTTATCTCTTTACAGTAATACCTTGTTTGTTGTTGCTCACTCGAGAACTGAATCTCACTTGATCAATGTAGTCAATATCAGATTTCCGACCGAGACACTGATACAACTTTGTATCGGGGAGATTATTTTTGAAATACAGATGAAATGTCGGTTCCAAATTTATTATAACACACGTTTTTCACATATAACACCAATTAAGATACAGAACTATTGCTCATGTTTTTCTTAGATACTATTAATCAAACTTAGGATATTACCAAAAAACAGATATTTGTATGAAACAGATAAAACCCACATACAAAATCAGAATTGCAATGCTCAAACCTTTTTTTTTCCCAATCAAACAAAATTTCATTAAAACCAAAGAAGATTTTTACAGAAAACTACAAACTTAAGGTAGCCAAATCGAAAAGAAACTGAAAAGAAAGAACCCAAAATTTATGTCACAAATAAAATTTATCTAAACCGATAATAAATCTGACGATGAGACTCAAAACTCACTAAGAAATCAGGCCTAACAGTATATTCAATAGTCACTCCTCTGTCGAACCTACACCAGCCTTTGCCAACTTATCGGCTTAGTAATTCACCTCCCTGTAACTATATACAATTTAAATTCCGGAAGTCTTTATACATATCTTGTTCCACTTAGATTTAGTTAACCAAGGGATGCTTTTAGAGCAAAAATTATTAATCACAGATTTAGAATCTGAATGAATGAGTATATTTTGAGCGCCAACACTAATCGCCAGTTTTACATCATAGATAACCGCCATTACCTCTTCCAAAAAAATTCCACATCTATGCCCCCAGACTTAGCAAAAATGAATTCCCCTTGGTGATTTTTATAGATAACTATAACCAGCATTACCAAGATTACCCTTGAAAGCACCGTCGCAACAAACTAAAATTTGATACTCAAGTGGTAGTTTAAAACAAACTTCAAAGATCTGTTATCTTTTGAGCTTTCTGAAACCCAGGCCAAAAGCCCTCATTACTTGATGGCTTTTCAGAATTGCAAAGATCAAACCTAAGAATTACTATCATATCGTTGATTATTGCACATGAAACATTAAAAACAAACATGGAAACTGGAACGTTGAGATAAAACCCGTAAAACATGAACAACAATTGGAAACTCTAGAATAAAGAAATTAATTTTCTTCCGTTTTTTTCTTCTTTTTAACCCCCACAGTATCGTCCATTTCGGCTAACTCGTCTCGGTACATCTTGGCCGAAATTATCGGCCAAGTCCTGTATCGGGGACATACTATGTCTCCTCTTGAGTGAATGCCGAAACTAATATTATCACTAATATTTCGGTCATCTCGGCATAAATTAACTACATTGAACTTGATCTGAGTGTTAGATATGGGATTGTTTTTTTTTTCACTTATTCTGATGTATGACTCAAAATATGATTCTGCTTTTCAAGATCCTTTTATAACTCCTAGTGAAAGAGGGGTAAAAATGTCAATAAAGAAAAATCCAAATGATAAAAGGTCGTCTGACTTTTTGGTGCAAAATGGGGAGAAGATGAGAAACTAGAATACGCAATGCGTATAAAACACTCCGCCCCTCCCAAAAATTTAGTTTCTCGAGCCATTCATTCATTCAGTTAAATCCTTAATTAATCAAATCTCTTGATTGTTTAATCCTTAATTATCATTATTAATAATCTGATCTTGTTCTTCATCTTCTTTGATTCTGTTGATGAAAATGGATAGAGAATCCATGGAGAAATGGGTTTATTAAAAACAGAGCATCTTCAAGAACAACCCTCAGGTGAGAACAATTTCAAGATTTTTTCTCCTCTAATTTGATTTTGTTAAGATTTTGTGAAAACCCATTTCTTTAATTTTTAATTTGATTTTGTCTACACTGAGTGGTTGAAGTTGGATAGAAAAATAGATAGATAGATAGATAGATAACTCTGTTTTTATTAAAAACAGAGACTCTTTCGTGGGATTAGGCTAAGAGATTTATTAAATTATCTTGTTCTATTGTTATCATTATAAGACTATTGAACGATTTTGAATTCTGGGGTATTAAAAAGATTGAATTTTGATTAGGTTTTGATGAGGAAATCTAATGGAGAGTTGGAAGAGTGAAGAATTGGAAGAAGAAGAAGATAGTTTCTTTGATAGCCGTGAAGATATAACCTCAATATCTGATTCAGGTTCAGAAAAATTTGATCTTGTTTCAAATACTAGTCCATTGATTGAGAATTGGGTATCAGATGGTGGTTCTAGGTATGAAATTTGGATTGAAAACCCCGGTAGTGTAAACGAACGTCGTCATAAGTTTCATAAATGGATGGGTTTAGGAGGTTCAGATGAGCTTAATTGTATTGATAGTGGTAGAATCACCGGAGGAGACGCCGGGGCAGTGCTCCGGAGTACTGGGTTTGAGTCTAGTAGGTCGTCGTGGTCTTTCTGGTCGAATGAGGCTAGAGAAGAGGAGAATTTTGTGTGTAGAGTTAGGAATTTGGAAGATGGGACGGAGTATGTTGTCGATGAATTGAGTCAAGATGATGGCGTCGTATCTCTTGTGCGAGAAACCGATGCTGCTGTGGAGAGGCGTCCGGTGGAGAGGATGAAGAGAGTTAAGAAGAGTTGGTTGAGGAAATTATGTCATCTGGTTGGTGTTTTTGCTAGGCGGAAGAGAGGTGCGAAAGTGAAGTTACCGGATTCTGATGCAGCTCCGGGGTCAAAAGTCAAGAGAGTGAGGGTACGGCCACTCAAGAAGCGGTCCAAGGAAATGTCAGCTCTATATATGGGACAAGAGATTCATGCGCATAAAGGGTCTATATTGACTATGAAGTTTAGCCCGGACGGATTGTACTTGGCTAGTGCAGGTGAAGATGGGATTGTTCGTGTGTGGGAGTTAGTTGAGAGTGAGAGACCTATTGAAAGTGAGATTCCGGATATTGATCCTTCTTGTGTGTACTTCAAAGTGAATCATTTTTCTGAATTGGCGCCGCTGTTTGCTGCTAAGGAGAAGAGTGGTATGTTTAAAAGCATGAGAATTTCATCACATTCGGCTTGTGTTGTTTTTCCACCAAAAGTTATAAGGATCTCGGACAAACCACTTCATGAATTTCATGGGCATAACAGTGAGGTTTTGGATTTGTCGTGGTCGAATAATAAGGTCGGTTTTTCGAAATTTGTGTGGGTTTGCTGTAGTTAATTACTGTCAGTTTTCTGTTAAACTGTTTTTCTTTTCTTCGTTTTTTTTTTGCAGCATCTTCTGTCATCATCTGTTGATAATACTGTTCGCCTGTGGCAAGTGGGGCAAGACCAATGCCTTAAAATCTTCTCTCATAATAATTACGGTAAGGAAATTACTTGAAATGAGTGCAGATGCACTATTGGATTGCGCGTTCTGTGAGTTGAAATAAATTTTGAGCTGTTGTTTGTATGATGCAGTAACAAGTGTTCACTTCAACCCTGTGAATGATGATTTTTTCATCAGCGGTTCAATAGATGGAAAGGTTCGGATCTGGACAATTTCTGGCTCTCAAGTTGTTGATTGGACTGACATCAAGGAAATAGTCACTGCTGTTAGTTATCGCCCTGATGGACAGGTTTGTTGGTTTTTCGTTATGATAATTTGCGTTGACTGCACCTGTATCCAGACATCTTAAGAGATTTTGTTAAATTTTTATCCGTGCAGGTAGGAATTGTTGGTACAATGACCGGAAATTGCCACTTCTACAATATATCAGGTAAACATACTTGCTCTAGAATCACATTCATCTTCTTAAGTTAAATTCCTGCTGTACGAGTAAAATGCACTGCTTAGACAACACCTCCTAGAAGAAATCCACGTTCTTTGACACGGTCTAAAGAGTAGTTGATACATAACTTTCTCAAAGCAGAAAATTGCTGGCTGCGCGCATCTGATTTTCATTTTCCATGGATCAGATAACCATCTGCAACTGGATAATAATATATGCTTAATGGGTAAAAAGAAGTTCCCTGGCAATCGGATTACTGGATTTCAGGTGCACATCTCTCTATATCTTTGTTCATCTTCCTTATCTTCAATTTCCTTTAGAAATTGTCATTTCCGTTTATTCAATTTTCTTTGCCCATCTTTGGGTGTGTTTCTACCCAGTTTTCTCCAAGTGATGCGAGAAATCTAATGGTCACTTCGGCTGATTCACAAATCAGGATTCTAGATGGTCTGAAAGTCGTAAGCAAATACAAAGGTGTGTTCTTGTAACCAAGAAATTTGCAAATCCATTGGGGAATTTATGCAATTATGAGTTTTGGATTTATATTTATATCTCCTCTGTTTTCAGGGATTCGGAATTCAGGAACCCAGCTATCTGCATCATTTACATTAGATGGGAAACACATAATTTCAGCAAGTGAAGATTCAAACGTCTATGTATGGAACCACAGCTGCCATGACCGGACTTCAATTTCGCCAGCAAAGAGCATATGGTCTTGTGAGCGCTTCTTCTCAAATAATGTATCAGTTGCCCTACCATGGTGTGGCTGGAAGTCTGAAAATTCTCCTGTTGCTTCCACGACACCGTTAGCTCGTGTCCCGGAGGACCCACCAGAAAGAAATCTAGAAGAGAACAGGTCACAAGAAAGCCGCGTGATTGAGAAATCTCCTAATACTCTACAATTATCTTCGCCTAATGGTTTCTCTCTGGGCCCTGCGTGTTACTCAGATCCTGTTCCAAAGGGATCCGCAACTTGGCCTGAGGAAAAGCTCCCACATTCAAGCTCAATGTTAGTGGCATCTGTTCTGTGTAAATCCCGTTGTAGATTTTTGAAGAATTCATGCAAAAGCACGTTAACTGCACCTCATGCGTGGTCTTTGATGATTGTAACGGCTAGCTGGGACGGAAGGATTCGATCATTCCAGAATTATGGATTACCAGTGCATGTTTAGAGTTCCACGAGTTTTACTCTGTTTTAGGAGACGATTTACAGTCTTGGCGGGCCATTTTTGACTTGTTTCTTTACCGCCTCGGTCGACTGAAGATGCTGAGGAAAATCTATAATTGGTCTGGTCCACTCCTGAAAGACAGTCAGACTGACGGTTGAAGCTGGACAAAAATTAAGATATTGTTGGGTGGACTGAGAAATTGAATTTCAGCAGCTACCATGATCCTCATGTCCCACGTCAGGTACACTGCGCAAATTATTACTGGTAAGAACAGTAGAATGGATGTTTGATCATATTGGGGTCTAGTATGGGTGGCCCCGTTACAAGTTCTGGATTCGTTAAAGATTGTGGATTGGCATCGCAGGTGGCAACGTTTCCATGGATGCAACATAAATTGGCCATACCATCAACAAGTGGGCGATGTGTACGTTTATTCTACTGGATTTCGAATGTCCTATCCGGGTATTAAATTATGTATACTATTCTTTTATTGTTTACCGAAAGTATATATAGATAAACTAGTATTGTGTACATGGGTTAGAGGCACCCGTAGCGATTTCGCAACCCCTTTTTTTATGAAATGAGAGTGGTGGTAGGGGAAGGGGACAAACTGGTGATGGCGAAGGAACGAAATATCTATCTATTTATGAAAGTTTAGAAGATAGATGGCGGGGAAGAGGAAGAGCTTTCAACATGATAAATTTGAATTGGTGGGTGGATGTGGGTCTGTAATGTTTTTGTTTAGTTGTTGTTAGGTTAACATATATGGCCTTTCAAATGGTGTTGACAGGCAGAGCAGTAGGTCCATCCATCATATATGTAGAGAGAGTGATGGAAAGAAAGTGCAGAGCAAGCAGCACTGGCCTTGTATGGGGAGGTTGTTATGTCATTTTCAGATTTGAACAGACTCAGACAAAGGCCATGATGTAGGTTTTCTGTCAATGAGAAGTTCTCAGTGTCGATGTTACGTATGTACGGTTACATCTTACGAAAGAATCGGATGTTTCATCTCTTGTCTGTTAGGTACCAGTGGTCCTCGTACATTGCAGACAGTCGGGGGTTATCATTCCATTTTCCGGGTGTTCGTCTTCCATTACTGAATTCCATTTCTCGTTGTCGGTAGAACTGTGTGTTATTGATGTAAATATATTCTGAGTTTTCTCATGTTTGATTGTGTAAGAGTTTTTCAGTTGTTCTCAGAAGACAACCAATGTGCCAAAACTTCTTATACTCTTTTGACTGTTTTCGAAAATTAGGTCAGATATGAATAGTATGCTGAATGGCTGATAAATTAGTGGTTAGGCAACAAGGCCAATGATGTATCAGAGCAATCAATGTGGGTCTTAAATTCATCCCGATCCAAGCAGATGTAAAGAAGTGCAATTCATATGGGTCATATATGAATAATCTTCCTGTTCCATTCCCTACAAAAAGAAGTATCAAGAAGTTGAGTTAGCCTAGTTGCAGGAGTGGATGACTGACTCTCATAATTGAGATCAAGGCTGCAACTCTACAAACAAATTTCCCATTGATGTCTGATATTCTCCAAACAAACTTCCCCGTTTGAGGCCTAGACATATTATTTGAGGGCTATAGATTTCTTCATCTAACCAATAGAGAAGGATAAGGGATGTCTAAATTTTGCTGAAACTACCAATTTACCCTCTATTAAATATTAATACTACTAATTTACCTCTGTTAAATCCTAATAATAAAATTTAAAACTAAAATCAAATTAATTTATATCACCTTCATCTTCTTCTCTTCTTCTCCCCCCTTTTTTTTAGTTTTCAAATGAAAACATCGTCGATTATCGGCGATCCGAAAAACGATTAATCGTTTTTTTCTTCTATATAATGTCGAAACCAACACGAGTGAAGCAAGTCACTAACATGAATTATCCTAGTTCAGAAGATCCAAGAATTGGTCAAGCGATTCGAAACGAACCGAAGAAGAAAATGATTGAGGAAGACGAACCATCTTTGATCGCTCGACAAGAAGAGGAAATGGCTCAAATCAGGTACTTTTCTATCAACCCAATCCTATAAATTAGGTTTGAATAAGATGTAATCGCTCAAAATACGAATTTTTTGAATTCAAAGTTTTCTGGATTTATTAGAATCGGACTACGTCAATGTACTTGTTAACATATTTCTTTTAAAAACGGTTGTTGTTCATGCCTCATGTATGTATTTTCTGGTTCGAGAGCATTGAACCAGAATCGGTTCGTGTTTATTCCCACATAACCGGATTCTGGTATGGTAGGGATAACCGTTTTTCTGTAAGTTTTTTTTTTTCGGATCGGATTACATGAGTGTCTACATAAACCGATTATACATCCTTTGGTTTCTGAACTGCTTAGCCCATAATCAGTTCATCTGGGTTTGGTAATGCTTTTATTTTTCCAAAAGCACTTTCAAAATCTATATATATCAATAATTTTTGAAATTGGTGTTTGGTAAAAAAAAATCAAAGTGCTTTTTACCCAAAGCACTTCCTAAATTCCCAAATTTTCAAAAGCTGGGGAGGAGGAGCTTTTAAAAGCCACAAAAGCATAAGCTTTGGTCCCACCAACATTTAATGCTTGATTTATCCTTTTTGTCCCTATTTTATTTTGTAAATGACAAAAATTACCCTTAAATATATATGCAATCAATTTTTTATTTTTTATTTCTTATATTTTAATCTTTAAATATTATTCTATTTTATTTTCAAACTATTTTATTATACCATTTCATTTAATTTGTCAAAAATAAAAACTAATATTAAATAATTACTAAATTTTAGTTTGTTTTTTTGTTCGAAAATTATATATATATATATTAAAAAGTGGTTAAGTAAAATAAATTTTTTTAACAATCATAATAATAATAACTATTAGTAAATTTAATATTTTATATATTTATATTTATTAGTAAAACAAAATTAATTATTTTTAAACCCAATAAAATTGAATAAAATTATTTTCAGAGATATATCTGTTTTTGTCATTTGCCACAACAACAATGGTAGAATCTGATATTTTACCAAACACATTCTGATTGCTTTTTTAATCAGCTTTAACTTTAATTAATATTTTACCAAACGTCTAACTGTTTTTTTCTCACAGCACAGCACAACAACGCACAGCAGAAAAGTGCTTTTATAAAAGCCGCAACAATACCAAACTAAGCCTAAGTGTCCACATAAACCATTTCCTCGTGGGAAAAAAAGCCTATTTTTTTGTATTTCTTATTTTAGTTAGAATCGGGTTACATGTGCACTTATATAAACCGATTGTTATCGTGCAATGTTAGGAATCAGTCTTTATGTATGTATCGTGTAAACTTATTCTTGGTGGGAAAATTGCTCAGTGATTTTTTTTTGTTGTTGTTGTTGTTAGAATCGGATTACATGAACACTTATATAAACCGATTGTTGTTTGCAATGTTAGGAGTCATTCTTTATATGTGTATCGTGTAAACCAATTTTATATCTTGGATTCATAAATATACTTTAAATTCCATTGTTGTTTGTCGTTTATCTCCATACTGTACAGGGACATCAAGGGAAAGAAACAAACGCAAGCGAAAAAGAAATATAAGAAGAAACATGACCTTGCTTCTCCTCAGAGTTTGGAACCTCGTCGAAAAGAACATAAAAATTTGGTTGCTTCCCACCGAAGGGGCTCGGCGGGTAAACCTAAAGGTATCCACATATATGATCCACCACCTCAATAGAAGCAATAAACACAAGATGAATCTGATTCTCATACACCTACTGAAGAAGAAAGTAGTGACGAAGAAGTTGATGAAGAAGAAAGTGGCAAGGAAGTTGATAAAGAAGGGGGAGAGGTTCTAGAACAAGGTAAGAAAGATGGTCCAAAGAAGAAGAAAGGGGACCACATGTCCGACCCGCTAAAGATGTTTCCTCGCGGCCCTAATGATCCCGTTTACGGGTTACCCGATTATGAAGGACGGTTTTTATGGGGGTAGAAAGAGAGTTGGGATGCTGTCATATGCCATACCATAGTAACTACCTTAACCTTATGCTATGTAAGATAAAACTTATAATCCGTTTAGTGTTTTGATTATTATCTATTGTTTTTTTGTTTTTTTGTAGGAGCACAAGGATGTTGTTCATCGTATGAAGCCAGAAACATCAGTGAGTATAATGAAGAATTGGACACTGAAAGCAATAAAATCAACCGTAGGAGAATTATAGGAAGTAATCGATATAGTCGCTTGTACGGGGTTGTTGGCTGCGGTCGACAATTCGGTTGTTGGTTACAACAAACCTCTTGTTTCCGCTTTCGCCGAGAGATTTTGCAGGAAACGGATACTTTCTATTTTCCGTTTGGCGAGATGACTATGACTCTTAATGATGTTAAGTTGATTACCGGGCTAAGCATAGATTACAAGAATGAGCTTGAGTTGGACAAGATTTACGAGTTCACCAAGAATATGTTTCGTTGGGATGAGGAGACGACCAAGTTTGAGATGCGGGTAGGTGAAGAAAAACGGAGGATATTCTATCTTGTGAGATTGAGGAAGCACTTTATGGGAACAAAGAAGCTTCATACTGAGGGAAAAGAGGTGACCCATGAACGTATCATCGCTACTGCCAATGCATATGTCCACTACATCTTGGGATATGTTATCTTCCCCGATGTTTCTGGTTCACATGTGAACGCAAAATTTATTCAGCTGTTGCAACCATTTGACAAAATTCGCGACTACTCTTAGGGATCTTCCATCCTTGCAAACTTGTTGAACGAGTTGACAAAGGCTTCTAGGGCTCGGAGGAACCAAATCGGAGGGAATATGGATTTTTTGCAGGTGTGGATATATTTACACTTCCCAATGTTTTCTAAAAGGGCTTTCGAGAACAAGCAATGGGACGACCAGTGTCATGGAGACAAGTACACCTTCAGCCGTAAGTCGAAGTCCCAAGATGAGGAATATCTAGAGTTGAGACGCCAGTTGGACAACTTGACGACGAAAGATGTTTTCTTTCACCCTTATAAGAAGGATTTGACTAAAGAAAAGAAGGTTAGGTGCGACGAACAACAACGTTTGGGCCTTTGTTTCACCCAAGAGGATATGTAATGTACAACCCGACGAGAGTCGCGATACAATGCAGATACGTAAAAAAGATCCTAAAGGAGCACAAGAAGTTTAAAATCGATGAAACCAAAATTAAAGTAATTTGATAATGATATTGAGTTTGTTCACAAACCTTTACCAGCATCTGAATATTGGGAAGGTACATATGGATGGCCGTTCGGAAACATATGATGAGACAACTCCGAATTACATGCCATGGTACCTCAATTTTTCGCACACTCGAGTAATACGAGTAGAGGAGAGGACCCAAATCAAGAACAAAGATACATCTCTCGAATACCTGGTGTATATTGTTTCTAAATTATGTTTTTATTAATTATAATAACATGCTTTGTTGAATATTTGTTTTTTAAAATGGAAACAGAGACGACGACGAATCAGGCATTTGATAAACCAAACAAGGCTATTATTATGGAAGGAAATATGTTGAGGCGAATGAGAGAAAGAATGTTGAATTGAATAGTCTGGAAGATGTAGATGCGGGTGCACAGTTTGGGGAAGCAGTGGTGCAGAACACAAAAAAGAGAGAGGAGGAAAGTCTTTCCGAAAAGGTACTCTCGGCGAAGAAATAACTGCTAAACAAGGACAAGGTGCTCGTGGTATTGTACGTGAACGTGGTCGTGGTGAGGATGTTGATGAATGCATGGTTTACTTGTTTCCCAAACTTATGTCTTTAACTATGGATAATTACGGAGTCAAAACTTATGTCATAAATTTATTGTTGAATTATGTTAGGTCATGTTCGCTAGTTTATGAATGAATGAATATGGTTAGCTTTAAAAGTTATTTGTGTTTGCCTGAGACGAGACAAAAGAACTATAATTTATGTGCACGATGCAGGATTCTACAGTTTATTCAGTTGTTAGAACACTACTCGGTCGAGCTCGCAAGCGTTGCTATCTCAAGCTTGTTGTCAAGTTTAGTTTCCGAAACTATAAGTCTTGATTTCTAGTCTACTTATAGCTAAGTCTCGTATTAGGATAGTAAGTGTAGTTGAGTATTAGACTTCACGACGTTCATCGATTAAAGACGAAGAACTATTGAGGGGAGATTGTGGAACTTCATCAACAAAAAGTATATGGAGACTTGAACTCATCGATCACTCAAAAGTCTATCTACTCTATCTCTTATTTGAGACAAAAGTCGTATAGCTATATAAACTTCGATTATACACATTTGATATTTCGAGATGAGTTTAACTCGCTTACATATTTCTCGAAATATGTATTGGTAAGCTTTCGCTTTAACCAAGTTCATCTTATATACTTGACGAAAGTCAAAAGATGATCATGTGAAAATCGCCTGGTAACATCTTACATGATTTGTGTGAGACAGTCATTTGATGTAGACTCGGAATGTTTCGTATTGATCATTCGATCACTTGAAAATTGCTTTGAAGCTAATAGTTTATGTGAGACAGCTGTAGTCGTCTTCTAAGAATGTTTCAATGATTGAAATGGGAGTATAGAACAATTAACAATGAATGGATAGCACAATATGCATTCTTGTATGCTAATTGTTGCATGTTATTCCAAGTCCATGAACCATAGTATGCATACCCATATGCGTACTGGTTGGTTTAATGAAGTTCCAGGAACTTAGTATGCATACACGTATGCGTACTGGCGTAAAGTTCATGTCCGGAAATTCAACTGAGTTTCGAGGTATGTGTACCCGTTTGCGTACTGCTTGAGTAGGTTATGTTCTAAAATCTGTTTGTTCATGAACTAATACATTTATATATTAAGGAATGAAATCTTTTGCAAACCGTGGCTATAATGTTCATGAATTGATTCGAGTGAATCAAAATCGATTTTGATTCAATTGCGTCTTGTATACTTCTATGAGAATATAAACAATTGAACAAATCTAGAACTAGTTTCATTTGATTTGATATGAAAGTGTTCATATGGCTAACTTCGGTTAATTATTGTTGAGCCAAAAAGATGTACACGTTTAGGTATGGTTACTCATTTCTAAATGAAGTCACTTTTCATTTGTGTGTAACAAGATAAGTTCGATCTAACGTTTGAAAGATATTAGCTTGAGTCTAATCAGGTTTTCATCTAACGGTGAATATTGAATGCTTTATTAACAAGGTAACATTGATTGCAAACCCTGATTTGAAGACTATATAAGGGGGAACTGTAGCAACTGGGATACCTAATCCCCACACCTCTTGTTTGATTCTAGTTGAGACTAGAGTCGATTCTCATTTAACCTTAGGTTTATTCCAAAACCCTATAGGTTAAAGACTTGAATACTTCATAGGGATTGTGAAACCAGACCCAACTATTTTCTCTGTAGTTGCGTGTTCTGATCTTGCTTTATTCTATTATATTGATTACTATCTTCTCTAAGATTTGCTCGAGATTTAATCTCCGATAGGCAAGATAAAAAGTAGTCACATACATCTTCGTCTCATCGTTTGTGATTCCACAATATCTTGTTTCGCTACCATACGATTAAGATTATTGTGAGGTGATTGATATTACTAGGCTGTTCTTCGGGAATATAAGTATGGTGTATCAATTGGTTCATGTTCACCTTGATTTATTAAAAGACGGAACAAAACTCATAGGTATTTCTGTGGGAGACAGACTTATCTATTCAATAGACTTTTCTGTGTGAGACAGATTGGTTTATCAAGTCTTCGACTTTGGGTTGTAGCAACTCTTAATTGTGGGTGAGATCAGCTAATGGAATTAAGTGCGCAAAGTAAAACTGGGGTTCGGAGGCGTAAGGAACGCGATTGTACTTTGATCAGTGTGAGATTGGTTAGGGCTCAACTACATTCCAGTCCGAAGTTAACTTGGAGTAGGCTAGTGTCTGTAGCGGCTTAATACAGTGTGGTGTTCAAATCTAGACTAAGTCCCGGGGTTTTTATGCATTTGCGGTTTCCTTGTTAACAAAATCTCTGGTGTCTGTGTTATTTCTTTTCCGGATTATATTTGTTTATATAATTAAAATATCGCAGGTGTTGCTCACTATCTTCACCTTGCATAAGGATTCAGCGAGGAACTCTACAAAATTTTGTGTGAATCTAATGTTTTTTAATTGAGATTTCTAGGTTGTGGTTACAATATTAAGTGTTGCAACACTCGGTGTACGTTCATACTCATTATAGCCATGGCACAATACAACTATTATTTTGAGACTAGAAAAACAAGCCAAAAATATAATCATTTAACCCCTCTTTTACTGTTTGTACCCATAAATATTTCCAGGCATATAACATGATAGATTTGATGATGATGTTAGTTAGGTTAATAAAACACGAACTAACATGGTTCGACAAGTTTTGCTTACACCTATGGACAAATTCTCGCAGGGAGAAATATTTTATTGATGTATGAATTACAATGATTTTTCTGATTCCTTTTAGAGTTTGCTGGTGTATTTTCGTGTATCTCTAGGGATCCCTCTATTTTTGTATATATTCTTAGGATTGAGATTCCTCTATACTTATATTGTTCAATATATAGGTTAAACCCTAATTTTGAGATAGACTTCATATGGAAGCAACTTGGTCAGCAAGTCATCCGGAGACTTCCAGAATCTTCTTCTAGGGTTTTTGCACTAGATGGTTGAAACGGGCCAAATAAACATGGGCTTTGACCAATGACATTGACTTTCAATGTCAAGGTAGACTCTTGCTGTTGACGGCAACTATCAATCTTTGACTGACAGACTGCCTTGACTGGAAACATGGCTGGAGACTGGATGGTCGGAAAATTGAATGGAAGTGCGAATGGCGACATGGTTGACAACATGTTTAGCAAACTGGATATTAGAATGTCTCACCGCATGGCTAAAATATTGACTATAAGCATACATGGATCGATCCGGGTGGATCAAGTCGACGAGCCGAGTTGGGTGAGTCGGGTCGGACGAACTGGACTGATGAAGTAGGCCATACAATATGGGACGACGTACCAGGTCGGGAGAGCTGGGTCTTGACCACTTGATGTTGAATTGGACCATTGACCACTGGTTGACTTTGATCATTTATCAGTAGTTGACTTCATGGAACACCTAGTTGGCTGGATGAGCCGCGTCGGTTGGATGGATGGAAGGCTTGGATGACAGTTAAATGGTGGCCCAGACTATATTCTTTCCCAATATGTGGCGATTTTATCATGGTACAAATACTTATATACAAGCTACTAATACAAAAATGAAATTAGATCTTGTCCACTACTCAACTGCACTATAATCTTAAGAAGAGTTTACCCATAATTAAGATTAATGATTAATATCTTTCACAAAGTAGATAGAATGAGTAGTGAGGGTGAAATATTTTTTGATCTTGCAGTGCGTGTTCAAAAATGAATATGTAGCATTATAACCATTGGAAACACGAGATGTGACATCATCTAACCGAGAACTTAACTACAGTTATAGTTGGAAATTTAAAAATACTGTCATATCTTTAGAAAATTCGATTATGTAAAACCCATACAAGTTCTTATTTTGGACCAACAAAATATTTTGTTTGTCACCAGCTGAAAGAAAATCCTTTAAACTATATTTTTTTTTATTAAGAGATCTTAATCTTTACTCTTTATCGAACATTAGATACATTGTCTTGCAAGTTGTTTCATCTCCCGATTTTTCAGGCTTAAACCGGGAGTTAGGGATATCACGCAGAAGACTCTATGATTTCGAAATTGAGGAAATAGCCAGACTCCTCAATTACTTGGACTCTGTGTCTTTAAACTCGTAATAAGATGATGATATTTTATGGCTCGGCAATAAAGATGGCCAAATCTCTGTCCATACAACATACGAGCAGTGGTAACTCTCAAGAAAATATGAACTAACCAGAAAAAATGGAAAATAAAACGACATATAATGTGATTGTTATTACAACAAACGAGTTTACATGTTTTACATGGACCGTCTTTTAGTTTCTTTTGTCTTCGCTTGTCACAGTTTTGACAGGAGTAGACAATCAGGATTTGTAGATATGCATATTTCAGTGATCTTATATATTCATTCATATACAGTTATTAACCCAATATTATTAACTTGGTAAACTAATCGATTATCAGAAAAGAAAATGCCACTGTAGATCATTTGCTCTAATGAAATGAAGATATATTTACAAGCAATTTCTTGTAGTACCAGGTCTGGGAGACGCATTGAGAATCTTGTTTTTGCAAGCACGAGAATTTATTTCGGATTTTATAGGATAAAATTCCAGAAGAATAAGATATCTGGAAGATCCCCTCTTCGCGCCAAAAATAAAGATTGCATAGGAAATTATGGTATTAGATTAGATACATGAGATATTCTAAAGATATATCGAAAGTCCAACTATATAACTGCAGTTAAGTTCTCATTTAGATGATGTCACATCTTGCATATCCAATGGTTACGATGTAGCGAATTCATTTTTGAAATCGCGCTGTGAGTTCAAATTTTTTCCAGTGAAGGTTCCAATCTTATAAAGAGACCATCGTAATATATCTTTTCCTTCGATGGGTAGTCGATATCTTCTTAATGTCAGCTATTTGTGAATAGTTCAGCAAGAGCTGAATCATCCAAAGAGTGGGAATCATGGTTGATCAGTTGGGTATTTCTCTAAAAAACTGTGAAAATTTTGGGCCGCCGATAACTGCTGGATATTACTGTATAGCTGGGTATGCTTTGGATATTGGTCAACATCTTGAGTTAGTTTCTTTTTTCATCACTGACTTGGTCGTGAATTGAACTTTTATCAATATATAGTAAGATTCCCTCACACTTTTATTCTCACACTATCTCACATATTGGACGTCATTTTTGTGAATAGAAACCAAATTATTATGAATTGGAAGCTAATATTTCGGGTATATGTTCCTATTACAAATCTCTATATTCTCACCAAAAATGAGTGTATTCCTAAATGTATAACATCACCAGCTGCTACTTTGAAAATGGGCCGTCGAAAATCAAAAGATTTTTCGCCATTGAAATTAAGATCGATAGATAATGGTGTTATACATTCCAGAATGTGGTCATTTTTGATAGGAATGCAGAGCTTTGCTAGAGGATCATGTCCTAAAAATCCTAACTTCAAATCCTTTATCATTTGGTTTTTATGCACAAAATAGGGTCCCAATGTGTGAGATAGTATGAGAATTAAAGTGTAAACGGATCCTTACTCATCAATATATTGCCCAATATTTTTGAGTAAAAAAAAGTAGTTGGTTGTGGAAACTAAATCGAAGATGATGGATTTTTCTTTCTTTGTTTTATTGATATAACTTTTGGATTGACCCAATGTTGTTGTACAAACTATTTGTGCTTGTAGATAGCCGACCTCTTTTGAGGTTTATTGAACTTTAATATAACTTTTGGATAGACCCAATATCTTTAAAAAAAAGGAACAATGTGCTGTAACTGATATTTTTGTGGGTGTTTCCTTAGATACAATTCCAAACAACTGGGAAGCAATCATGAGAAAATTGAAACTTTGAAGTTCATTTTATTTTTGTTTTTTGCAGATCTACTATAATTGAGCTAGGTTTTGTTTTATTTTTTGTTTCAATTCATCACTGACTTGGTGGTGAATTAAAATTATACCAATATATTGCCCTTTTTTAGTTTAAAAAATACAGTTTCATCTTCTCTATGTGAGGGTGCATGTGGAGTTTTCCTGGACAGGTCACAGAATTAGAACAAAATTTAGTCAAACCAGAAACAGAGTAATATGAAATGACCAACGGATAAAAAAAATGTATATAACTGCATGCTAACTTTTTTCAAACGAGCGAAGTGCTGAAACATTTTGTAAATGAATACGTGAAAAAAATTTGTAAATAAATACATGACAAATGGAAGCTTAGTTAGTTATGTGGTTGAGAAAATGGAACCGTGATGTCATAGTTCTTTTTGTATATATATGGAAAAACTTTTTGTAAACCAAAGAAGTCATAATTATATCTTTTTGTAAATGAATACATGGAAAATGAAAGTAGTTGAGAAACCGAACAGTGAAATCGTACAAAATTTATAAACGAATACAAGGCAAATGGAAACTTAACTAGATTTGTGGTTGAGATACAAAATGATGAAGTCATAATACATTTTGTAAATGATATTGTAAAACTATTTTATAAATGAATACATGGAAAATGGAAGCTTAATTAGCTAAATATGTGATTCAGAAACCGACCGTGAAAATGGAAGCTTAATGAATACATTATGAAACTTTTTGTAAATGAATATATGAAAAATGGAATCTTTTATATATATATATATATATGGTTGAGAAACCGAACTGGTGCTCTCGTAATGTTTGAATGAAAAGTATTTTTCAAAAAAATCAATATTTTATATAACGATACCCAACCCTACCAAAATCTACAAGATTGACATGTGTTAATTTCAAAAATATGTTTAACATCCATTTCAAATGATCATCAACAACTTTATCTTCGAGCAGCCGATTTCAAAATCAAAACTTTTAAAAGATTTTGTTATCATACAGGGATCCATCTTCGTCCTCTTCCCGCTGCTTCAAAATCTAGAAATGTCTTTGATGCCTCCAAATTCTTATACCTCCCTGAGGGTTGTTGCACGACACTTTTAGTATCGCCTCTAGACATTATATTCAGCGATGGTTGTATTTGGAGTGCATGAGTATGTGGTAGGTTTGCATATGATAATTGAATTGCTCTATAATCTCTTGAACAAATAATCCTTGAGGGCATGTGTGATCATCTGATGGAAAAAAAAAAAACGAGAAAAAAATTTGAAAATTATATCCTACGTTAGAGGAAAACGTACAAGAGCAAAAAAAGGGAAAATTACCACTTTATAATCTAACATTGAAGGTAGTGCTCCTCCTCCAGGTACCCTCAATCCTCCTCATCCCGACCATATAAAATTTGTGTGCATCACAGTTGTATGTAGAGATAGATAGGTATTATTTTATTGTGTTTCTGATAAGCTTAGTGTCAACCATTTGATTCAGCAGTTAAATCCCCACTTAGTCGTTATGATATCCTTCATGAAAATCTGCAATTCGTTCTAAAATTTGTTGCTGAGTTGAGCAGTATAATTTGGTGCCTCTAACGAAAGCAAGGCGTGCAATATCATCTACAGTGAAAAAAATAGAAAATTAGAAAAATAATAATATTAGTATTGAAAAGTGGAAAAAAAACAACAACATTCAATTTACTAAATAACACGGGGACTTGTAAATCAGGTCCTGGCTGCGGTTGGTTGGGTGGGCCAGGAAGCCCTGCTGGTTGAGCGGGCATGAGAGAGAAAGCTGAGCCAGTGTAAACGTTTTTTCACGTTAGATCTCTGTCTATGTGCCACTAAGAGACTGTTGCTACTGTTGATTGCCAATTATGTGAAATTCTGATATCCTTTTATATGTAGTCCTCTGTTTAACCAAGTCATACCATAGAGAAGTGTTATTCCATTATTTATTATTTATTTGCAAGTAAATTGTTACTGTCTGCTGGAAGTTTCTCAAGTTGTTTGTTATTCACACTTTTCAATCGTATTTTGTTATCTAGTTGCATTAATTTAATAAGCCATTGATCAACCGGTAGGTTGGTATGATCACAGTGACGGATGGAAGTAGAATATTAGGTCTTGGAGATCTTGGAATTTCAATCGGGAAGATAGATCTCGATGTCAATGCTGCTGGGATAAATCCTCAGATAGTAAACCTCATACCCTTTTGCTTTACATGTATATGTACCACTATTCTCATAATACCTATGAGACTTCCAGAAAAAGAATAAGATGAAACATGTTTTTTTATTGATTCCTAGCACAATGGCCTCTCCTTTTAAAATTCAAGTTTGTTTCGTATTGATTCTTGTAGATTAAGCTATATTTTTATGGGTAAACTCTTCATTTAATTATTCTTAATTTATTTTTTTAGTTTCCATTACTTGTCTATTTTTTTTAGGCTCATACAAGTTTTCTTTTGGTATTGGGTTAAACCCTGCACCTGACTAGCTAGTGATTTAGGCTCATACAAGTTTCTTAATTATCCAGGTTAGGCGAGAAGCTTTTTTCAAAACCTATTTTTCACTATTCTTTCCATCCAACACTCAACTTGTAATACATTAATAGACACTATCTTATATCTGATTTCAAAATCAAAATTTCAATTTTCCCAGTTATCAACAACAACCGTGTTCTATCGTCATCCTCCTCGTGCATCTAGAAATTCTTTATATGCCTTAGATGACTCCAAATTCTTATACCTCGAAGTGGGCAAGTAACGGTCTGATTTGTTTTGTGTATTTGTATTATGGGTTATCCTTATTTTTGAAATTCATCTTTCCTTGAAGAAAAACCAGTTCGACAGAAGTTTTCTGTCCACCTGAGGTTAAATAAAGTGATGTAGTTCTACTACTATCCTTTTACTGCACTATGTTGATTTTCTTCACAATGTGCAAACCTTGGTTGGTGAACCTTTTTGGAAATCCTACTTTCTTTTCGTGGGTCGTGGTTCTTGAACGGGTCCAAGCCCATTAATGGGTATATAAGAGTTCTTGTATGCGTACGAGTACTCCTCGTCTTCTTCCTTTTGTCCGGGTTCGTGAGCAAGGTCTTTTCTAGGGTTCACGAGTTTACTCCATTAATTTACTTGTGGAGGTCAATAAGGGACAAAAGTTTATCGTACTCAAGGAGCATTTCAAATAAGATATTCTCTTTCATATTCTCTCAATTTTAGGGTTCATGGGGAAAATTAATCATGATATAAGGATTCTAATAAGATGTCAAAAATTCATGATTCTTCTAGCATGATCATACCTAAGGACCAAGATTCTATTAGAATTAGATTTATTAATGATTCTAGTATTAAGAACTTTGAAATAATTTCTTCCAATGGTTTCATTCTAGAAAAAAATTTGGATTTGGTTAGCGGTCATAAAGAAGATTTGGTTTGTTTTGAAAAATATGATCTTGGAAACATCTTTATTGGTTTTGGTGAAGGATTTGACACCCTTACAAGAATCTTCTATGCCAACATCCATGATGTTGATCTTAATGACATGGAATTCAAGACCATGATAAATAGAAAAACGATTCTTGTTGATAGAGATTTGATTTCAAGGGTTACTAAAATTCCATTAGGTAACTTTCGTCTTCCAAGACCAAAGAAAGAAAGACCATCATATGAAACCATTTCTCATGGTCTTTGTGGCAAGAGTGTTGATTGGATTGAAGGGAAATTTCCTACTAATTATCTTAGTCTTGCCTTAATGTCTTTCGGAAAACTTGGTATTTCTAATCTTTGTCCCTCCACAATTAAGAATTCTCGATGGAGTCGTGAGTTTGCGGAGTTGGTCTATTTCCTTGAATTGAGTACTCCTTGTTTTGATATTTGTGGATTTATCATTCTTCAAATGGTCTCGATGACGTCATCCAACAAGACTTTAGTCTTTCCTTGCTTACTCGAGCAAATTTTTCATGCACATTCCATTGATCCCATTGGAAACTCTCTTGGAACTTCCAAAAATTTTCGTCCTTGTACTTTCAACCGTATGAAGGAGAATACTTGCCAAATACAAAGATGTGATTCCCTTGACGGTACTTGTGATCCTACCACCTTGAATCTTCTTCATCAAATTCATAAGGGTGTGCGTAAGATCAATGCAAAGGTAAAATGTGTGCAAAAAAAAAAAAATACTTGGGATTACTACAAAGTTTCCCGAAATCAATGAAGAAATGGAAAAAGTTCAAGCATCTTGGATAAATTCCGATGATGAAGATGATGATTAAATTCTCTCTCTTGTCATGTCTTAATGTCTAGGAAACTTCTTATGAGAATTTATTCTTGTGTCTTCTGAAGGATAACTATGGTTTGGAATAGCAATTATTGTGAGTACACATAGCTATTGCCAATGTTTTTAATCTTGCAATGTTTTTAGATTTATTTATTTAAATCCTAAAATTTATTTGGAAGATGATTTTGCAGTATTAATCTTTATTGGTTTCATATATTGCAAAAATTGTTATGGGATATGTGTGTTTGCGTCCGTGAACTATGATTGTCCCATATATGTCAAAATTTAAGCCTATTGTGTCATTATGCAAATATTGATGGAAGATAGGATGAACTTTTGGTTACAAAGATTAATTCTATGATATCATTATGCAAATATTGATAAAAAAAAATAGAATGAATCTTTGATTCTTTGAATATTCCGCAGTATTGATCTTTCCCTGATCCACTTCTATGTGAATGTACTACGTGGCTTCGTAAGTTATCTTATGTTGAGCATTTCCGATTAAATTAATCATGGTTTCTCTTGTGGTTAATTTAATTGAGTTTTCTGGATACAAATTCATGCTTCATGTAATTTGTTAATGTCCAAATAAATCATTCTTTTCTTGCAAAAGTAAGGTCACTATTGTTGTTCTTTCGGGAATGACATTTTATGGGGGGGAGTTCTTAATTGTACTTGTGCTTAATTGACAAATCTTTATGGGGAGTGCGGCTGTGGAATATTGTAGGAGTTTTCTTATATCTTTATAAACTCCTTGATGAATACAGTAAGTTTTGACTATGTGAAATCATCGAAACAAAGTTGATATGTTTTCTTTTAATCATGATGAATCTCTATGAGAATTTCATTATGATCTCACTAGTTTTCGTACCTCTGCCAATTTATATTGAAAAAAAGAGGGAGAATTAATGTGTAGTTCACGCTACAAATACATATGGTTTACGGATCATTATGTAAGGTGGGGTGGTTTTCATGTAAGATGAAGTATTGACTAAGGGGGAGTGATACATATCACCATAGTATTGTTGTCAAAGTTGTGATACAATTAGACTTTGATGCTGTGTAATAATACTATGACACTGTATAACAATATGAAAACATCTTGTTTTTATATATTGTTATAGCTACAGATCTTCAACAACTATGATGCTGAGTTGAACGCATTCAGAATCACTGGAGTACTTGGAAGTGATGAAGATTTCGAGTAATGTTGAAGAACCAAGGAAATCAAGCATTTGGATGAGAAGCTACAAAGTTTATTTATTTTGTAATCCATATGTATTGATAGTTATGTCAGTAAAATTGACAAAGGGTGAGATTATTAGAAATCGCAAGCGTTGTTATCTCAAACTTGTTTTCAAGTTTAGTTTCCAAAACTATAAGTCTTGATTTCTAGTGTACTTATAGCTAAGTATCGGATTAGGATAGTAAGTGTAATTGAGCATTAGACTTCACGACGTCCATTGCTTGAAGACGAAGAACTACTAATGGGATCTTGTAGAACTTCATCAACAAAATTTATGTGGAGACTTGAACTCATCTATCACTCAAAAGTCTATTTACTCTATCTCCTATTTGAGAAAAAAGTCTTATAGCTATACAGACTTCGATTATACACATTTGATATATTGAGCTGAGTTTAACTCGCTTACATATTTCTCTAAATATGTGTTGGTAAGATTTCGCTTTAACCAAGTTCATCTTATATTCTTGACGAAAGTCAAAAGATGATCATGTGAAAATCGCCTGGTAACATCATACATGATTTGTGCGAGACAGTCATTTGATGTAGATTCGAAATGTTTCGTATGGATCATTGGATCACTTGAAAATTTCTTTGAAGTTAATTGTTTGTGTGAGGCTGCTATTTTCGTCTTCTAAGAATGTTTCAATGATTCAAATGAGAGTTTAGAAAAATTAACCATGATTGGATATAACACAGTATGCGTACTTTTATGCTAATTGTTGCATGTTATTCCAAGTCCGGGAACCATAGTATGCATACTCCTATGTGTACTGGTTGGTTTAATGACAGTTTGGGAACTTATTATGCATACCCATATGCGTGTCGGCATAAAGTTCATGTCCAGAAATTCAATTGAGTTTGGAGGTATGCGTACCCGTTCGCATATCGGCGAACCCAAACTAAGTCCGGCCACTTAGGTATACGTACCTATTTGTATTCTTGGGTAGGTTATGTTCTAAAATCGGTTTGTTCATGAACTAATACATTTATATATTAAGGAATGCAATATTTTGCAAACCGTGGCCATAATGTTCATGAATTATGTGAGAGCACTGCTCACTCGAACTCGCAAGCGTTTCTATCTCAATCTTGTTTGTCAATGTTAGTGATCAAAATTATAAGTCTTAATTTCTAGTATACGTATAGTGATGTATCGGACTAGGATAGATTGTGTAGTTGAGTATTAGACTTCACGGCGTTCATCAATTGAAGACGAAGAACTACTAAGGCGAGCTTGTGGACCTTCATCAACAAAAGGTATGTGGAGACTAAAACTCATCTATCACTCGGAAAGTCTATTTATACTCTGTCTCCTATATTGAGACATAAGTCGTATTACTATATGGTTTTCGATTATGCACATTTGAGATTTCGAGCTGAGTTTAACTCGCTTACATATTTCTCGAAATATGTGTTGGTAAGCTTTCGCTTCGACCAAGTTCATCTTATATTCTTGAAGAAAGTCAAAAGATGATCATATGAAAATCGCCGAGTAACATCTTACATGGTTTGTGTGATACAATAATTTGGTGTAGACTTGGAATGTTTCGTTATAGTTATTTCAATAACTTGAAAATTTCTTTGATGCTAATAGTATGTGAAAACGTCTATTGTCATCCTCTAATAAAGTTTCAATGATTGAAATAAGAGTTTAGAACAATTAACCAACTTTGGATTATAAACATGTTTTGCACTCTTGCATATATGTGATCCATGTCCGGGAACCATAGTATGCATACCCGTATATGCGTACCTGTTGCGTGTACTCGTACGCATACTGGCGTAAGGTTCATGTCCGGAAAATTCTATTGGGTTTGGAGGTATGCGTACCCCTTCGCATACTGGAGAAAACCAAACTTGGTCCTGCTATTCAAGTATGTGTACCCGTTTGCATACTTGAATAGTTAAAGTTCTAAAATCGGTTGTGACATGAACAAATACATTTATATAATAAGGAATGCATTCTTTGCAAACTGTGGCTATAATGTTCATGAATTTATACGAGTGAATCAAACCAATTTTGCTTCAATTATGTTCTTGTATACTTTTATGTGAATATAGCAATTGAACAACTCTTTAACTAGTTTCATTTGAGTCATTTGAACTAGTTATGGTTAAGATGAATAAGGTTGATATGAGGGTGTTCATATAGATACGGTTGAGCCAACATGATGTACACGTTTAGGTACGTTTTCATAAACCTAAATGAGGGTACATTTCATTTTTGTATAACAAGCTAAGTTCGATCTAACGGTTCAAAGATATTAGCTTGAATCTAATCAGGATTTCATCTAACGGTGAATACTGAATGCTTTATTACCAAGGTAACTAAGATTGCAAACCCTGATTTAAAAACTATATAAAGGAGAACTCTATCAAATGGGAAACCTAATCCCCACACCATCTGTGTGATACTAGTTGCGACTAGAGTCGATTCTCCTTTAACCTTAGGTTTTTCACGAAACCCTGTAGGTTAACGACTTGAAGACTTCATTGGGATCGTGAAGCCAGACGCAACTATTTTCTCAGTAGTTGCGTGTTCTGATCTTACTTTTACTATCGTGATTGAGTATTATCTTTGCTAAGATTTACTTGAGATCTATTTTCGATAGGTATTATTAAAAGTAGTCACAAACATCTTCGTCTCATCGTTTGTGATTCCACAATATCTTGATTCGTTAATCGATTAAGATTATTGTTAGGTGATTGATATTTCTAGGCTGTTCTTCGGGAATATGAGTCCGGTATGTGAATTGGTTCATGTTCTCCTTGATTTATCAAAAGACGGAACAAAACTTGTAGGTATTTCTGTGGGAGACAAATTTATCTATTCCAATAGAATTTTCTATGTGAGACAGATTTGTTTATCAAGTCTTCGACTTTGGGTCGTAGCAACTCTTGGTTGTGGGTGAGATCAGCTAAGGGAATCAAGTGCCTAGAATCCTGCTGGGGTTCAGAGATGTAAGGAACGCAACTGTACCTTGATCAGTGTGAGATTGATTAGGTCTCAACTACATTCCAGTCCGAAGTTCATTCGTAGTAGGCTAGTATCTATAGCGGCTTAATACAGTGTGGTGTTCAAAACTGGACTAGGTCCCGGGGTTTTTCTGCATTTGTGGTTTTCCTCGTTAACAAAATTCTGGTGTTTGTGTTATTTCTTTTTCGCATTATATTTTGTTATATAATTGAAATATCACAGGTTGTGAACTGAATCGATCAATTGGGAAATCCAACCTTTGGTTGTTGATTGAAATTGATTGATCCTTGAACATTGGTCTTTGGTACCGTTCAAGCTGTTTCTCTTATATTCAACCGGGATCGCAAATTCCTATTTGCTGATTGCAGATTGAAATGAGTGATTAAGATAGAAAACTCTTTGATATACTTTTTTCTAGATTGAGTCTGACTGTCTAGTTGATTCTCTTGAAAGTATATTGGATTTTGTCTATTCAGATTGCCAAACGAAATATTGGGTGTGGTTGTTAGACCCCTGCTTTTTCAAATTGATTCGAGTGAATCAAAATAGATTTTGCTTCAATTGTGTCTTGTATACTTCTATGAGAATATAAACAATTGAACAACTCTAGAACTATCTTCATTTGAGTCATTTGAACTAGTTATGGTTAAGATGAATAAGAGTGTTTTGAAAGTGTTCATATGGCTAACTTCAGTTAATTATTGTTGATTCAACAAGGGGTACACGTTTAGGTACGGTTTCATAAACCTAATTGAGGGTATATTTCATTTGTGTATATCAAGCTAAGTTCGATATAACGATTGAAAGATATTAGCTTGAATCTAATCAGGATTTCATCTAACGGTGAATATTGAATGCTTTGTTACCAAGGTAACTAAGATTGCAAACCCTGATTTGAAAACTATATAAAGGAGAACTCTATCAACTGGGAAACCTAATCCCCACACCTTCTGTGTGATACTAGTTGCGACTAGAATCGATTCTATTTTAACTTTAGGTTTTTTACGAAACCCTGTAGGTTAACGACTTGAAGACTTCATTGGGATCATGAAGCCAGACCCAACTATTTTCTCAGTAGTTGCATGTTCTAATCTTACTTTTACTATCGTGATTGAGTATTATATTTTCTAAGATTTTCTTGAGATTTATCTTCGATAGGTAAGATTAAAAATAGTCACAAACATCTTCGTCTGATCGTTTGTGATTCCACAATATCTTGTTTCGTTAATCGATTAAGATTATTGTTAGGTGACTGATATTTCTAGGCTGTTCTTCGGGAATATAAGTCCGATATATGAATTGGATCCTGTTCACCCTGATTTATCAAAAGACGGAACAAAAATCGTAGGTATTTCTGTGAGAGAAAAATTTATCTATTCCAATAGACTTTTCTGTGTGAGACAGATTTGTTTATCAAGTCTTCGACTTTGGGTCGTAGCAACTCTTGGTTGTGGGTGAGATCAACTAAGAGAATCAAGCACGTAGAATCCTGCTGGGGTTCAGAGATGTAAGGAGCGCAACTGTACCTTGATCAGTGTGAGATTGATTATGGCGCAATTACATTCCAGTCCGAAGTTCATTGGTAGTAGGATAGTATCTATAGCTGCTTGATACAGTGTGGTGTTTAAAACTGGACTAGGTCCCACGGTTTTTCTGCATTTGCGGTTTTCCTCGTTGACAAAATTCTGGTGTTTGTGTTATTTATTTTCCGCATTATATTTTGTTATATAATTGAAATATCACAGGTTGTGCGTTGAATCGATCAATTGGGAAATACAACCTTTGGTTGTTGATTGAAATTGATTGATCCTTGAACATTGGTCTTTGGTACCGTTCAAGTTATTTCTCTTATATTCAATCGGGCTCGCAAATTCCTATTTGCTAATTGCAGATTGAATTGAGTGATTGAGATATAAAACTCTTTGATATACTTTTCTCTAGATTGAGTCTGACTGTCTAATTGATTTTCTTGAAAGTATATTGGAGTTTGTCTATTCAGATTGCCAATCGAAATATTGGGTGTGGTTGTTAGACCCCTGCTTTTTCAAATTGATTCGAGTGAATCAAAATCGATTTTGCTTCAATCGTGTCTTGTATACTTCTATGAGAATATAAACAATTGAACAACTCTAGAACTATTTTCATTGAGTCATTTGAGCTAGTTATGGTTAAGATGAATAAGGGTGTTTTGAAGTGTTCATATGGCTAACTTCGGTTAATTATTTTTGATTCAACAAGGTATACACGTTTAGGTACGGTTACTCATATCTAAATGAAGTCACTTTTCATTTGTGTGTAACAAGCTAAGTTCGGTCTAACGTTTGAAAGATATTAGCTCGAGTCTAATCAGGCTTTCATCTAACAGTGAATATTGAATGCTTTGTTACCAAGGTAACATTGATTGCAAACCCTGATTTGAAGACTATATAAGGGAGAACTCTATCAACTGGGAAACCTAATCCCCACACCTTCTGTGTGATACTAGTTGTGACTAGAGTCCGTTCTCCTTTAACCTTAGGTTTTTTCCAAAACCATGTAGGTTAACGACTTGAAGACTTCATCGGGATTGTGAAGCCAGAACAAACTATTTTCTCTGTAGTTGCGTGTTATGATCTTGGTTTATTCTATCGTATATGGTACTATCTTCTCTAAGATTTGATCGAGATTTAATCTCTGATAGGAAAGATAAAAAGTAGTCACAAACATATTTGAGTCATCGTTTGTGATTCCACAATATCTTGTTTCGCTACCATACGATTAAGATTATTATGAGGTGATTGATATTACTAGGATGTTCTTCGGGAATATAAGTATGGTGTATCAATTGGTTCTTGTTCACCTTGATTTATCAAAAGACGGAACAAAACTCATAGGTATTTCTGTGGGAGACAAATTTATCTATTCAATAGACTTTTCTGTGTGAGACGGATTTGTTTATCATGTCTTCGACTTTGGGTCGTAGCAACTCTTGTTTGTGGGTGAGATCAACTAAGGGAATCAAGTACGTAGAATCCTGCTGGGGTCAAAGATGTAAGGAGCGCAACTGTTCCTTGATCAGTGTGAGATTGATTATGGCTCAACTGCACTCCAGTCCGAAGTTCATTGGTAGTATGATAATATCTATAGCGGCTTGATACAGTGTGGTGTTTAAAACTGGACTAGGTCCCGAGGTTTTTCTACATTTTCGGTTTCCTCGTTAACAAAATATCTGGTGTTTGTGTTATTTCTATTCCGCATTATATTTGTTTATATAATTGAAATATCACAGGTTGTGCGTAGTTCAATCAATTAGATAATCCAATCTTTGGTTGTTGGTACCATCCAAGTTATTTCTCTTATTAATCCGTCTCACATATTTCTATATGTTCGATTGCAGATTGATTTGAGAAATTGATATACAACGCTTGGATATATTTCCAATAATTGAGTCTGACTATCTAGTTGATTCTCTTGGAATTATATTGGAGTTTGACCATACAAATTTTCTAAACGACATATTGGGTGAGGTTGTTAGGCCCCCGCTTTTTCTATTCAGTCATAATCGGTTTATGTTTACCTACATAAAAACTGTTTCTATTGGTTCTCCTGGGTTACAATTTCATAATAGCGTTTTACAAGTACACCATATACATCGATTCTGGAAGTTTCACTACTTGTTCAGTAAGTGTTCAGAATTTATTTATATAGATATAGTCAAATACTGATTCTAAAAAAACATAAAAGCACAAAATTTTGACAGCCTTCAGAATCAGTATATATGGTGAAACATGTAATACGATTCTTGTAAGGAAAAGTCACACTTTTTCTGTAACTTTTTTTGACAAGAATCAGATTACATGTGCAGTATTAAAAACCGATTGCGGCGATGCATATATTATCTGATTTTGGTAGGACAAAATCGGTCTATGTGGACATTCCTAAAAACCGATTGTGTGAATTGATTTCAAAAAAATAGACGCCGAATCTTTATCTATATAAGGACAACCTCTTTGATCGAGCCATTCCTACATCACACACTAAGCCTAAAAAATGGAATGATATCCGGAAGAAGATACACAACTCGTGAAATTGTTCATTCCTGCCTTCCACGAACATCCCAACGAACTATATTCAATGTTTTGGAAGAGAGTGGAAGAGTTCTAATATGAGCTCACCATGAATCCAGAAAACAGTAGATGGAGAGACTTATCTTTTCGATTCGTTTACATAAAAAGTGCAATGCGAGAGTATGTTAAAGTTAGAAGAATGGTGTATGACCATCATCCACAAGATCCTCTAAGCGAGAAAGTGAATAATCCAATATTTTTATACCCATGTCATCGTTTAATGTTTGCATACTAACGTGTAACTCATTTAATTGCAGCTGGAACGGTTCAACGACCTATGGAGAATTTGTAATGGGGAAAAGAAGTTCATTCACCACAAGGAATATGTGATGTTGTACCGTCGTGCTCGGAGGTTCATTGACGATGTATTGATGTGCGAGATTCAAAAATTTGCATACTAAATTGTCCTATATATGTAATATGCTAATTTCCTAAACTATGTAATGAATATTTTGTTTTTGAATTTATGGAATAATCGTCTCATGTGGCCATTTATAAACTCCGTTTTTTAGAATCGGTTTATGTGTACATTAATAACAAACCGATTCTGGGTTTTCTTCGTCAATTGAAAAAACTCAACCCAGAATCGGTCTATTATTGCACTAACATCAATCGATTCTGGGTTGAGTTTTTTCAATAAAAATAAAAAAAAACTTCAAATTTTGGTGGTGAATTAACAGTTGTTGATTTCAGGGTTAAGTTGATTAAACAGAACTTAATCACCAAAATTAATACTAATTAATTAGGAGTAATTCATCCATCAAGTAAAATAGTTGGATAAGGGGTTTTCCATTTTACTTCAGAATGTCTTTTTTTCTCTTGTAGTGCTTGACCTCAAATAATATGCCTATGCCTCAAACTAGGAAGGAAAATAGACTATTTTGCTTCTAAAAGTCACCCCGAAAATTATTTTGCTTTTAAAAGTTGAAAAATAACTGCGTAGAGTGTATCCAAAACCCCTCTAAATTCTAGAGTACATACTGAGTCAGTTGACCTCAAGAATGAGATGTTACATTGTTTTTTTATTTATTTTTTAGCTGACTCGTCTAGATCTAATTCTAATCACCTGATTCATGTGGATCTAATCCAATGTGTTTATTTTTTATGTCAGACCTGACTCAACTAACTCAAAAATATGCGAGTCAATGATTTGGTCGCATGAATCAAAAAAAAAATAAATCTCAGACTCAAAAGGATCTGAGTCATGAGTCATGAGTCAGACTTCAAAATAATAACACAAACGGTTTGACATCTAACTTGTGCCAAGTCAGGACGAGTCAGATCCGTTGAGCTAGACATTGAAAGTCGGGCTCCGCAAGCCCAAGTTGGTTTAGTTGATAAAAGATGCGGACCGGATGGGCCGTGGCATTTAAGCACCATAGACACTACCCATGAGTTGAGAAGCCTCTAAAGCCATTCATTCACCGGAGTAGACTAGACCGGAGAGGGAAGAAATGAAAATTCTCAAATTCTTTGTTTTCCAGAAACCCTAATTCCTCCATAAGAAGATATAGTTAGCAGAAATGTAATTTCTTACAGGAAGAGGTAATTTACGAATTTTGTTTCTTTTTTGTTACTTGATTTGATTTTTTGCTGTTATCTGTAGTTGTGTCTCGTTACTGTTAGTTATAATGTCTCTGTGAAATGTTGAGTTTTGAAACTCAGTTACAAGCCTGTCTAACTTAAACTTTCTGTTTTGAAACAAAATATTCAATATGAAATCCAAGTTATAGTATGAAATGTTACATGTTGCACCAATTTTTATGTACTTCGCTGCATGTTCCACATTCTCCCAACACCTTACATCCTCTTGCCTACGCTTGGCACATAATATTTCGGTATTCTTCTTTCACTACTGAATTCCATTACTCCTTTCTCGTTGTGTCGGTATTGGGTATGTCATGTTGTGGAACTTTGTGGTAATGTGAAAAACATTCTGAGTTAGTTCATATCTGATTTATGTAACAATTTTTCAGTTCTCAGAAGATAACCAATGTGCCAAAATATCTATCTCTTAAAGAAAATTAGGTGTATTAAATAGGTCAGATTGGAACAGCAGGCTGATAAATGAGTGGTTAGGCAACAAGGGACAATATATCAGAGCAATCGACTGTGGGTCACAATTTCATCGACTGTGGTCAGGCTGATAGTGCAGTTCACATGGGTTATATAGGAATGATCTCCCTGCGTCAGTCCCTACAAATTTTTTTCTATCAAGAAGTTGAGTTGTTCTTGAGTTAGCTTGGTTGTGGGACTCTTCTCTGTTCCTTTTTTTTTTAATAGAAAAAAATAAGGGTGAAAACCTTGCTGAGGAGTTACAAGAATCAGGGCCTGAGAGGTTTCAACTGGTAACTTTAAAATGAGAGTCAGGCTCCTCGTCTACTAGGCTAGCCCCAGTCGATTGAAGTGGATAGACCTCAAGAATAAAAGTCAAGTTAGTCTAGTTAACAAAAGTTATGGACCGGATGAGCCGTGCCATTTTAGTAAGAAGAAGATAATTAGCCAGAAATTTGGATTTGTGAATTGTGAGTCTGTATTGATTTTATGCTGTTAGGAATTCTTGAAAGTAACCTCTTCTTCTTCTTCGAAAGTGGTTGGGAATTTGGATCCTCCTTATGAATTGTACGTACTATAGCAAGTTGAGGGTGGTGTTATATAGTAAACCAGACAGATGGTTAACTAGTTATGATTCCATGGCTACCCAAAATAAAGAAGATCAGAAGCTTCATATTGTTATGATTCCTTGGTTAGCTTTTGGTCATTTGATACCATTTCTTGAGCTCTCCGACTCCTTGGCTAAGTTGGGTCATCGTATCTCTTTTATATCTACCCCTCGAAATCTCGAAAGACTCGTTCAAGTTCAGTCTTCTCCTTCCTTATTCATCAACTTCGTTTCTTTTCCATTACCCAAAGTTGAAAACTTACGTGACCAAGCGGAGTCCACCACCGACCTTCCTGTAGATGAAGTTCCGTACTTGAAGAAATCTTATGACAGTTTGGAAGGTCCGCTGTCGATATCCCTGCAAACTTCAAGACCAGATTGGATTATTTACGACTTCGCTCCTCACTGGGTGCCACCCATCGCATCAAGGCTAGGCATTCCTTGTTGCTTCTTTAGCATATTCATCGCATCCGTCCACTGTTTCTTCGGGAATCCATCGGGTTATACGGAGAGTAATGATTCTGTCACTAGGACGGCGCTGGAGGATTTCACTGTTTCTCCCGATTGGATCCCGTTTCCAACTAATTTGGCTTTTCGGATCCATGAAATCCGTAAACTCTTCAGCAATGTTGAAGTAAACGGGTCAGGAGTCTCGGACCTAAGTCGATTTGGAAGTAGCATACAAGGCTGTCAAGTCGTGGCTATTCGAACTTGTATGGAATTCGAATCCGAGCACCTGTGTCTCCTCGAAAAGCTTTATGAAAAGCCAATCATCCCAGTAGGCTTACTCGCTCCTCTTCCTCCATCACCAGACGACGTAAATGACACTAATCATGAAGAGTGGATGAGGATGAAGGGATGGCTTGACAGACAAGAGCAAAAATCAGTGGTTTATATAGCACTGGGAAGTGAAGCAACATTAAGTCAATCAGAAATAACTGAGTTAGCTCTTGGTTTAGAGTTATCCAAGTTAGCATTTTTCTGGGTTCTAAGATCGACCGAGGAGATGTTACCGGTAGGATTTGCGGAAAGGAGTAGAGGAAATGGATTTATGTGGTTCAGTTGGGCACCTCAAATGAGAATATTGGAACACCCATCAATAGGATGTTTCTTGAATCACTGTGGTTGGAGTTCTGTGATTGAAGCACTTGGGTTCGGTTGTCCTTTAATTTTGTTGCCGATGATAAATGACCAGCCATTGAATGCAAGAACACTGGTGTGGAAAGAGATGGAGTTAGAGATTGAAAGAAATGAAGAAGATGGGACTTTTACCAGAGAGTCAGTTGCTAAGTCATTGAGGACAGTAATGGTAGATGAAGATGGTGAAAAATACAGATTTAAAGCTAGAGAATTGAAACAAGTGTTTGGTAATAAGTCACTAAATGATGGATATGTTAACAGATTTTCGCAATATCTTAGGGAACATCGCCAAATTAGCCAGTGACAGACTTTTCTAGCTTGTCTTGTTTTATCTTGTTTGTTAAATGGTATGGTTCGTAGTGAAGAATAAAAGTCCTCCGTCTTGTTATTATGTGCTACCTCCGTTTCTGGAAATGACCAGGCCAAGTTGAAAAAGTGACAATAACTCTTTTCCAGAAACAGAGGGAGTTTTTTGTTTGTTTTCTGAAGCATTAAATTTTCAATGTGCCAGAATATCCAACTCTTAAAGAAGATTAGGTGTGTTAAATAGGTCAGACATGGCATAGTATATAAGAACAATCAATGTGGGTCACAATTTCATCCCAATCCAAGCAACCTGTTCCTCTTCCATTTCTCTGCACAAAAAAATATCAAGAAGTTGAGTTAGCCTAGTTGCTGGGGTGGGGGACTGGCTCTCATAATTGAGATCAAGGCCGGAATCCCTGAGTTAGCCTAGTAGCTGGGTTGAGGGATTGAACAGAGATCAAGCTCGAAATTCCGCACATAAATTTCCTACTCACCTAGATGTAATTATCATTTTTCTTTTTTTTTTAGAAACATGAGAGGGGATTTTACGGAGTGCCCGAGTTTTAGAGTGAAATTTTATCAGCAAACCTCAAATGTGAGAGTAATCTTCTGGAATACTGGCTAGTCCCAGTTGGTTTAATTGTAAGTTACCCCTACATGGTGAACTAGAGCGGAAAGTATATAGACTAGATCGGCTGACCTCAAGAATGAAAGTAAGGCTCCTGTGTCCGGACTAACTAGGCTAGGCGAAGTTGGTTTAGTTGCCCACTCGCTATAGTAGAGACTAGATGTGAAAATCCCCAATTCCTTCTTTTTCAAAACCCTAATTCCTCTCTAAGAAGAGGAGAATTAGCAGACATGTAGTTTCTTACAAGAATTTCAATGGATATTTTACCAATTTGTTCTGTTTTGTTACTTGAATTGATTGTGTGCCATCTGAAGTTGAGTGTTTATACTGTTTGTTATAATGTCTGTATGAAATGTGGCGTTTTGAAACTCTGTTAGAAGCATGTCTAACTTATTGAATCTTATACTATCAAAAGCGAAGTGCAGCAAATGCAAACTCAGATCCAAGGCTCGAGCAGGCAGTATTTGGATAATCGGCAAATATTGGTGAGTATCATAACTGAACTTTACTGGATACTATACAAAATTACCAATAGCAATATGAAATCCAGGTTACAGTTGAAATGTTGTTGCACCCAATTTTACGTATTCAGCTGCATGTTCCGCATTCACCCAACACGTCCCGTCCTCTTACACGCGCTTAGCACCACTAATACATGATTGATATTTTAGGTGAATTTAGAGTATACTGTAAAACACATGAGAAAACTTGTGCATATTGAAGTGGAGAAGGGCCATGTATTTAAAACATTTCATCAAAGTTTAGGTGTGGTCAAAAGAGAGGATGCATCATGCATGAGATGAATTCATGCAGAAACAGTGATATGAATTGGAAAATAATGCATTCAAATGTAAGACTGTATGCATGAGTTTTGCGTGTTTTATTCCTTTTTTACTAGATTAAGAAAATCCAAGTTATGATAATAATATTCCAATTCTAAGTTGGGTTCAACTTCCCAATTTCATGCCTTATTAATCCAGTTTTGTCACTTCTGTTCTGTCTCCTCTATTTCTCTCTAAATACAACATTACAATGGCGAAAGAAGGGTTTGGATTTTGTGTTATTTTATTTTCCTTTGCATCTTCTGTTTTCTCTAGAGTGATTTTACCTGAAACCACAATTCTTGATATCTCCGCTTCAATTCAGAAAACTATTGACGTTCTCTCTTTTAACCCTGATCTTCTCCAAGAAGAACAACAGCAAGATAATGAAAATGAACAGAGTGATCCTGATTTCTCATCATCTTCTTTCACTGTCAAAATTCAATCCAGAGATACTCTTCTGAAACCAACACATAAAGATTATAAAGCCTTAACCATAGACAGACTCGAACGTGACTCAGCCCGAGTTAAATCAATCACTTCAAAATTAGACCTTGCCTCCACTGATGGAATTTTAAAACCTCGACAAAATGAAGATATAGCAGGTCCAGTTAGTTCAGGGGTGAAGCATGGAAGCGGTGAATATTTCGCCCGAGTTGGAGTCGGTAGTCCTCCTAAACCTCAATGCTTAATTCTTGATACAGTTAGTGATATCTCTTGGTTACAGTGTGCACCTTGTATGCAATGTTACAACCAAACAGGTCCGATATTTGAACCATCTTATTCTACGTCTTTCTCATATATCTCCTGTGGCACACAACTGTGTAGGTCACTTGGTGATTCGGGCGGGTTGGCGGGTTGTAGTAACAAAACGTGTCGTTATCTAGCATTTTATGGTGATGGTTCTTATACAGTTGGTGAATTCGTGACAGAAACCCTAATGTTTGATACCTCGCGTACCAGCCTTGAAAATATCTATATAGGTTGCGGTCATGATAATAGAGGTCTATTTACCGGTGCAGCTGGTTTGTTAGCTCTTGGACGCGGCGCAGTTTCATTTCCTTCTCAAGTAAATGCTACTGCATTTTCTTATTGTATAGTCGATCGTGATTCTAATTTTTCTTCAGATTTACAATTCGGCTCAGGGACAGAACCAGCTGACGCAATTACTGCCCCATTACTTAGTCACCCGCTGTATCCTACTTTCTATTACGTGAATTTAACTGGTATTAGCGTTGGAGGTCAACTGTTGAATCTACCCCAGTCAGTTTTCGACATAAATCCGAGTATACCCAGTGGAGTTATTGTTGACACGGGAACAGGAATAACTAGGTTACGAGCCGACGTGTACCTTGCACTACGTGATGCTTTTGTCAAAGCCACATATAACTTAACCTCTGCTGGCGGATTCGCTCTGTTTGATACTTGCTATGATCTATCACTAGAAACTTTGGTTTCTGTTCCAGCTGTTGCATTTTGGTTTCCCGGTGGAAAATCCTTGGTTTTACCAGCCAAGAATCTTTTGGTACCTGTTGATGACAAGAAAACCTTCTGTTTCGCTTTTGCAGCATCTAATTCTGAAGTGTCTATTATAGGTAATCTGCAACAGCAAGGGATTCGTGTCAGCTTTAATATTGCTACTTCTGTTGTTGGGTTTTCTCCTAACAGATGCTAGCAGGCAAAGTTACCTGCAAGTGCACTGATCTGCCGCCTTCACAGGTATAAGCTTCTTCTTATACAAGCACTACTAGCTAGAAGTTGAGACGTTGGGCCTTGAAGAAGGACAAATTTTGCCATGAGGTGACAAAGAACGCACTGTTCTTACAGAAGGTAAATTAGCTAGAACTTCATTGTCATTAAGTACTAATTAAGAACAATAATTGATAACTCTAAGTGAACCTCTCAACTACACCTAATGTGGGTAGTATATTAGGTGTAACAATTAGTTGATAATTAAGAGTACAATTTTATTTATGGCAATTAAAAAGTTGTTAATAATTAATATTATGGTTGATTATTTATTAAGTTTAGTGGTCAAGTCTCTTTTACTTTTCTGAAATTTTCTGTACTTGTTCATACTTGTAAAGAAAAAGGAATAATATTTATTCTCTCTGAGAAATCTTATCAATGATGATCAAGTAGCACACAGTATCTAGCTAAAAGTTTTGCATACTGATTACACTTAATAAGAAGATTACACTTTTGGGTTTTTTATAGTTGTATTTGTTTGGTTAGCCAAATATAGAACTGCTTTTGAATACTATAATATTTGATCACAAGGGGGTTTAAACTTCTAAAGAAGAAATGAATGGGCACTTCATGGTTGTTGGCTGCTCCCCCAAACTGAGTTTGGTTTGTGTGTTAGTATTTGAATAAAGTATCAACAAACAAGAGAACCAAATGAAGCAATTCCACTAATGAAACTTCAATCCAACTACCAAGAGTTTGAATAGACTTGTACCTTGTTTGTTTGGGTGTGACTCTGGATCAATTATACTTGGACCAGAGTGATCAATGTCAGATCGTTCCTCATTTTTTTTGATGTCTGATTCGAGGTCTGACTCCACTGCCGGACCCAGAATAAACAGGGTTACGAGGATTTTAACGAGGGGCTAGAGTCCGGATTAGTCAATCATTGGCTTCGTTTCTGTCTGACTCGGTTTACATATCCGATTCAGAAGCATTTGAATCAGATTGGGTCACATATCTGAATGGATTCACAAATATTCTGTAATATACTATTTGATGATAATGGATTAAGAAATATTTTGTAATATACTATTTCATGATTTGTGGAAGCAAATGAAGCAGATTATTAGGATCGAATGAGTCAGATGTAATGTATTAAAAGATCACGAAATTGAGGTGTAACTTTTCTAACTCCTGATTTAGTACAATTCAGATATCGTCAGGTCATTTGTTTTTTCATTATTCAGTTGTGTGGCTCAAAGATATTTGAATGCCGGTATTGTTCGATTGAATTCAAAAGTTTTCTATGACCCTAATATTGTATCTACTAATGATCTTTGAATTGGATGTAGGAAAAAGTCTTAATCCACGTAGGATCCACAACCATATTTATATAAAATCATCTCCAACCGGTTGATGTGAAGGCGCAAAAAAAAAGCTAGACATCCTAGTCACACTTTTATTAATAAAAATCATTGAAAAATAAAAATGAAAACGATTGTAACCAATTATATGCCTGCAAATAAGTAAAGAAAATAGCAGAAAACTTTATGAATTGGAGATAAAACTTTATTTTTCCTAATATTTAGGATTCTATACTCAAAGATGTCTTAAAGTTTATGCCACATATGAAACATCCACATTCACCATTGGAGAAGCTCTTAGAGCATGTTCCGAAATTAAGGTGAAATTGTGATAGATGTCAACAGTCCCACGGAATAATGAGATTGAAACCCAAAAAAAAAAAAAAAAAAAGAAAGAAATGGTACTAGTTGGGATTTTATTATTGAATCTCCTCTCCTCCGTTATAAGTATTTGTTAGAAGAGAATCGCATGCTCATCTTTGAGACCATGTGAGTAGGTCCGATTTCATTCTAACTGAAATGAAAAGAAAAAGAAAAGATACTTTTTTCTCTTCATCAAATTCTTCAACAGAAATCATCATCATTATATCATGAACAAAATGAACTCACATGTAAACACATGATGATGATGCACTCAAATTCATTCATACTTCTTTTACTAATTAAACCCACTATTTTAATTACATTCTTAATTATTATCTGTAGCTAATTAAGCCAAAATCCAACTACAATTCTTACAAAAAATATGCACACTTGTACAATTAAACTAAAGAAAAAAGAGCTAGGAATATTCAGATTAAACAACAAAGAAAAGTAGAAGAATATATCATAGAACTGATTAACTACTTAATTATAACTGATCACATAAACAAGTATATTTGGACTGAATAGTTGACTACAATCTGTCTCTCCATCTATAATAAGGTATTTCACATACTCTTTTTTACATGCATGCATTTATTATTTACTATATATTTTTAGTACGTATTCTGTAATATTATCTAATCTGATGTAACGGAACACTAAAACAACTGTCAACAATAATAGACATTATTTTCAATAGTCTGATATTGTCATGAAGACTGGTCGTGAAGAGTTGTCATGGATTCAGAAAAGGACCAAAGTCGTGAAGCTTCACCAGCACTTGCTCCAAGTTTTGAAGGTGAAGCTTCATTGCAGTCTGAGAAGTATTTCCCGGACACACCTATAACTCTCGGATGCGTTGCTACATAACAAGTTGTGGCTGCAGCTTGAGGAATTGTTTTTAATAGTTTTGAAGCCAAGAAAAATGCAAGATCAGTAACAATTCCTTCTCTATCTCTAGTAAGTCTAGTTCTTACTATCCCTGGATGTACACAGTTCGCTGTCACATTTGCTTCCATTTTCTGCGAAAAACAAAAGAAAATGTTAAGATTCAAGCTAGCAAAGCAAGAACAAAATTTGTATTTTCCTTAGTTAATCCTATCCTGATTATATACGCGATAAATTAAAATAATGATCGATTCGTTCGTTTGTTAAATTATACCTTTAATCTCTGTGCGAGTTCCTTAGTGTGTAAGACATTAGCGAGCTTCGAGAGCGCATATGCACGTGTGGCGTCGTAATGGCTGTAACAGATTCAGACAAATTTACTGATTAAAGTTAAGTATTATCATAATAATCTTCAGATTAGTTCATCATTCCAGACAAAATTTATAAAGATCTACACAATCCTAAATTATAATTATCTAATATCTTCATGTTACTCCTGTACTCTCATGGAATAATAACCTTTGTGTCTACTGTTGGAACATCTAATTTGTAATTGTCTAGAATGATCTAGAAAAATATAGAGAAATGTAGAAAACAAGTATTCTAGAATGTACTAGAGGAGCCAAAGTCCTTCGAGACTTGGCTAAGTTACAAATGTTAGTCAAAAAGATGTCCTAGTCTAAATGTCTAGGAGGATATTCTAGAGAAAGTCAAGTAGGTCAAATTAGTTTACATTTAGAAAACTCAAGATACAACTAGAGTGAAGTAATATGAAGCCTATAAATAGTCATGTTGTACACCATTTGTAAGCAAGCAATAGAAGATAAAGTTCAAATTTACAAAGTCCTTGCTTCCACCTTCACCACTAGAGTTCCTGGAGCTCTATACGAGCAACACTACTATGCTCGTATATCTCCGTAAATATTAGTTCAACGTCAAAATTATAAGAATTTCTAACATGGTATCAGAGCGGGTTCGATCCAAATGGGCGCTAAAGTTTCCGCTACAAGCTGAAGGTGATAATTCCGCACAATAGAAGACGCAAGGTACGTCTCAACTATCCAAGTTCACTACTTACTTTACAACCCCCAATAGAATCTAGTTATCACCCAATTCTAAGTTTAGAAAAATATGAAAAGAACATAGCATCTCATGAAGTTGAAGTAGTTCCAAGAAATGATAAGTCTCCATATAACATAAAATACAAGTAAGAAATGTATGAGTTTCACCTCCTTCCATTAAAGAAAAATAAATAACAAAAATAAGAAGAGAAGTTTCCATCCTCGCAGGAGATGCACCAAAGAGTGCATTTCTAAAGAAAATTTGAGGGAAGAGCATCAAAGAAATGCCTCCTCAAATAACAGAGATGGCAAAAATGAGAGTCATCCTGTAAAAATATTCTACTCATAAAGTTGAGTGGGCGGAACCTCTGAACCTACGATGGTCAAGTTTCGTGAAAGGCGAGGAATATCAACAGAAGGCAAAGCCTCTGAATTTAAGACTGTCAAGTTCGGTCTAAATCGTGAAGGAGAAGAAGATAATTGGCACAAGACAGAGGCTCTGAATCTACAAGGAACAGGCTGCAAAAATGCCAGGTCAACAAAGAAGATCTAAAACAAGATATGGAGACACTACGAAGGCGAGCTGGTTTCAATGTGACGAGAAGTCCGAAATGAATACACTACGAGCAAGAGAAGCCAAGAGCTATCAAGAGATTGGGTGAAGAACAAATTGGACGCTAAGCCAATTACAAATTAAGAGGGGGTGTTGGAACATCTAATTTGTAATTGTCTAGAATGATCTAGAAAAATATAGAGAAATGTAGAAAACAAGTATTCTAGAATGTACTAGAGGAGCCAAAGTCCTTCGAGACTTGGCTAAGTTACAAATGTTAGTCAAAAAGATGTCCTAGTCTAAATGTCTAGGAGGATATTCTAGAGAAAGTCAAGTAGGTCAAATTAGTTTACATTTTGAAAACTCAAGATACAACTAGAGTGAAGTAATATGAAGCCTATAAATAGTCATGTTGTACACCATTTGTAAGCAAGCAATAGAAGATAAAGTTCAAATTTACAAAGTCCTTGCTTCCATCTTCACCAGTAGAGTTCCTGGAGCTCTATACGAGCAACACTACTATACTCGTATATCTCCGTAAATATTAGTTCAACGTCAAAATTATAAGAATTTCTAACATACCACCTTCCCTTACAAATCAGTTTTGAGTTAAATAGTAAGTTTCTGCAATATTTTATTACCTCTTATTTTTAGTGATGAGTTCGAGATATCCAAGTCCATCCCCAGAAAACCAACTATGAATACTCGAAGATACGTTCACTATCCGTCCTTGAACCCCGGTTTCTTTTTCCGTTTCGATCATCTTGTTGAGCAGCAGATTGGTTAACAGAAAATGACCTATAATCAAAAAAAGAAGACCAAATTTCTAATATAATACGAGTGAAAGAGTTTTCAGTTTAGGAGATAATTAATGATGAATTTACCTAAATAATTTGTAGCGAACGTCATCTCGATACCATCTTCAGTGATTCCATAATCGTGAGAGAATTTTCCAGCGTTGTTTCTGAAGAACATAAAAAAAATAAAAAAAAATAAACCTACAAAGAATATTAACATGTTAATGGAAAGAGGCGAATGAACGAACAAACGACAGGTTAACCGATGAGTACTTACATGAGAAGATTGAGAGGTAAATTAAGAGATTCAAAGTCCGAAACGAAATTTCTAACAGAAGACTGAGAACTGAGATCAAGAGACATGACAATAATCTCAGAATCAGGAACTTCCATTAATATACGAGCTCTAGTTTCTTCAGCAGTTTTAATACTCCGTGCTGGTATAACTAATCTTGCTCCTCTCTTTGCTAATACACGAGCAGTCTCCGCTCCGATACCTGACGTAGCACCTATAGTAAAAAAAACACAGATAATTAGAATATATCCTTATCATCCTTCTGCGAAAAGCCGGTTCTCAAAGAGAGTTAGGTTCATGCGTGTTTGAACATAATCATTACCTGTGATTATGGCGGTAATGGAACGAAGATCAGGACAAGCACTAGTGACTTGATCAGCTGTGGACCTTGAACCGAAACCACTTGCTCCAACTGAACCAACAAGGTATTTTACTGTTTCAAGCATTTTGGAAACCGGAGTACAACAACAATAATAATAGTACTGTTGTTTGTGGTTTTGCAAATTTGGTGCTATGAGTTTGTGTTTTTGTTCTCTTCTTGTAGATGATGTTGATGATGCAGCAGCAGTACTGTGTTTGTTGAAGCTTTATTAAAGAGAAGCTGCTAAAGAAGGAAAGGGAAGTATGGGGAGAAGTATTGACAAAACACAGAGATGATGCTGAAACAGAAATTTAAAGGTATTTTTAGAAGAAGAAGAGAAAAGAAGCTGCTTTTGTCAGGAGGTTGCAGACACTTGCAGTATGGTTTGATGCACGACTGCTACAATATCTTAGACAGAGAGAGAGGGAGAGATGGTGGGATTGTGTGTGTTTTGAATTGGTGGTTCCGAGGGAAAGATGGGTGTGAGAGAGAGATAGGGAAAAAAAGTAAGTTTGGAGGTGGTGCTGATGATGAAGAGAAGAGTGGGGATTCTATATAAAGGGGAAGAAGAAAGAAGAGAGAACCAAAAAAAAAAATAAGACAATTTTTTTTTTTTATAATTATTTTATTAATTTGAATGTGAAGTTAAAAAAATAATCTCATTGCTAATCCTGACAAATTGTGTTCTTAATTACGCGTTAAAACAACTAATGAAATGAGTTGATAAACATTGCTCTCATCGCATCTTCTACCTCAAAAAACAACCCCCTACACCAACTGGATATAGAAAGGGCGAAATAGTATATAATTAATCTTCTTATACAAAAGTCATGAGATTGTGAACACCAATTTTTAACCGTCAACCTTTGACTTTAGCTATGAGATTTTCAAGGGGGAGGCAGAATTGTTTCTCAAAAATAAACAAATGTGGTTATGTTGCAGAATTTCAGAATATCCAACCTAAAACAACAAATTGTTGCGTGCTTTAATTGATACATATTATATCAGTGGTTTTAATGTTTATGTGTAATTATTATTAGCAAATCACTCACAAAATCAGCGATGCATTATATTTGAACCAATGTGGAAACGAAATGAATTGGCTGGATACAAATTAATCTGCTCCAAAACCATGTTAAAATAGCTAATTATTTTATTTATTTTACTACACCTACAAATGCCAGCAACAAGGAAGTTTTCGAATTCTAACGAGGTTTAACTGCATAGTCCGTATGCCAATTGGGACCAGTAATCCCAACGGAGCCTAAGAGCATCCACAGTGGGCGAATATAACCAAATTTATGGGATGAGATCCTAACACAGTGGGACGGAGTAAAGATCAAATTTGGACCAAAGACCAAATTCCAGACCAAATATGGTCGCGACCAAATCCCAAATTCTGATATAGTCGGGCGTAAACTTAAATTACGTTTGATGTTGGGCGTAACATAAATTTACGCTTGTTAACGGGCGTAAACCAAATTTACGTATGTTGGTGGGGCGGAATTTAAATTTACGTTTGTTGTGGGCGTAACATAAATTTACGCCTGATGAGACGGACAGGAGAATTCCGCACGTTGCCAGGCGGACACCAAATTTCCGCCTGTCTGGGGCGGACACCAGATTTCCGCCTGTCCGGGGCGGACACCAAATTTCCGCCTGTCTGGGGCGGACACCAAAATTCCGCCCCTCCCAAACGGACTTTTTTTTTACGCCTGAGAAAAATTATGAAACATGAAATGAAATTTTCGAACGTTAGAATGATAAATTTTTCGAACGTTGGCGTTGGATTGCGTAGCAGATTTTTGACCGTTGGTAAGATATTTATATCTTTCGAACGTTTGAAATTGAATGTTAATAACGGGTTTATTTTATACCTATATATACCACATGAATTCCTTTCACATTTTCATATCATTCATTTGTATTCGGCAAGAAAAAAATAGTATCAGGAAGAAAAAATAGTTTTCCATATTTCAAATCATTTTGAAAATTTTCATCGAATCGTTTTTAATGTCAACACCACGAATAGCAAGAGGTCCAAATTTTACGACAATCGAAGATGTCACGATGTGTAAAATTCATTTATCAATATCTCAAGATCCCGGCGTTGGAGCCGATCAATCAGAGATTGCGTTGTGGACTCGTATCAAGGATGATATTGAAGCTCATTTACCGGATAAACCAGAGCGGTCTTGGAGTTCCTGGCAAAAACGATTTCAGGGAATAAGTAAAGAAGTGGCGTTGTTTTCGGCAAAACAGGCGGAAGTGGAAGGTGAATATCATACGGGATGGGGTCCGGAAATGACCGTGAGTATTCTCTCTGTTTTGAAAAAATTATTTTCTAATATTGAGATGCCCATGAACCTAATTGTTTTTAAAAACATTAACAACTCGAAGAAGTAAACAAACGGTTTAAGGAATGCAATCATGGAAGAAAATTTAGGCACGAAGAGTGCTACCCAATTGTCAGAGAAAATATAAAATATAATCGTCGATCGACTTTTGTTTTTGATACGACGCACGATTTGGATAGTAGCGTGAATACCGAGGAAGATGGCACTCAAGTCGAGTCCGGTAACGACACAGATAAAGGAGACATAGAGAATACATACCTTCGTCAGATGGGAAAAAAAGCAGCTAAACGATTGAAGAAAACCGGGCGAGAGAAATCCAACAGCCAAGAGGAATTGATGGGAATAATTATTACACAGCAAGAAAATTTCAATTCTCATTACCGGGAACAATCAAGATTCAAGATGGAACAAAAAAAGGCCGAGTTTGCACAAAAACAAGCTGAGCATGCGGCTAAAATAGCCAAGGAGCTCGCAGACGATGAATTTCGCATCATGATGATGGATCTTTCCAAATTGGATCATGTACAAAAGGAGTACTTCGAACTTCGAAAGGCTTTAATAGTACGGGACAAAAGGATCCAATTATAATCGTCAAAACGGGATAGTTCAAACCTTAAGTATTAAGTCTAATAATAAGTGATAATAGTTTTAGTAGTTTATTTACGTTTTAATATGTATTAATTTTGTCATTAGTCGTATTATTATGTAATATTTGGGATTTAATTTTATCTTCATTTAATTTAATCAACTTTAACTTATTTTGTAACATCTTACTTTAATTTACCAAGTGATGAGTATATGAAATAGAGTTAATACATTTCTTCGAAATTATTCGTTAAAATAAAATCACATAATTTTTTCATATGGGAAAAAACATTTAATTTCAATATTTTTTCCTCGTCTCCAACCTTTTAATTCCCATATTCTGCCCATATATGTTCGATTAAGTCATCGCGCAAGCGAATATGCCTATCTTTGCTGCGCATATGACGTCGGCGTTGCTCAGCTCTAATTTGGGAAAACTCCTCACTGTTGCCTCTTAATATATTAACCGGTGTCGGGTTGCTACGATGATCATAAACATGTGGCCATTCACCGGGTAGACGCTCATCCTCGACTATCATATTATGTAAGATAATACACGTTTTCATGATATAGGCAAGCACATCTGGATTCCACATTCTAGCAGGTTGTTTGATGATTCCAAACTGTTGTTGAAGTACACCAAATCCCCGCTCTACGTCTTTTCTTGCACCCTCTTGCATCGCTGAAAATATCTCTTTTTTCCTACCAAGCGGATGTTTAAACGCCATAATAATAGTAGCAATTTCTGGATATATTCCATCACCTAGATAATACGGCATGTCATAAGAATGACCGTTTACCACATAGTTCACCGGTGGTGCTTTTCCAGTGACCAGACTTCGAAAAACATATGAACGGTTCATCACATTAATATCGTTGTTAGAGCCTGGCATACCAAAAAATGCATGCCAAAACCATAGATCATACGACACCACCACCTCCAACACGATACTTTCGCTCCCTTTATACGCGGTGTAAGCCCCTGATTCGGCAGACGGACATTTATCCCATTTCCAATGCATGCAATCTAGGCTACCTATCATCCCTGGAAATCCTCTATCTTTGTTTTGGTTGAGCAACAACTCAACATCACCAGCCGTAGGTTCACGCAAATATTCTTTCCCATACACATTGACAATCGACTTGCAGAACCTCCGAGTTGCTTCCAACACCGTGGTTTCGCCTATGCGTAAGTACTCGTCTATTGCATCTGCCGCACATCCATAAGCTAACATTCGCACCGCTGCAGTTACTTTTTGATGAGGGTTTAATCCTAAAACTCCACACGCATCGGGCCTTTGCACAAAATATCTGTCTTCGGCTGTAACACCTTCCACTATTCTGTTAAACAATTGTCGACGCATCCTGAATCTTCTGCGAAAAACATTAGGTGGTTGGTTTGGATACGGAGAAAAATAGTCGTTCCACAGAAGTTCAGCACCAGTCTCACGATCTCTTGGTATTTTGATACGAGTTTGAGGCCATTTAGAATTGGTAACAAGGACTCCCATACTAACGGCCATGTTATTTTGCATAATTGCTATTGAATCATCATCCGAGGAATAAAAACTACTATTAGAAGAAGAAGAAGAAGAAGAAGAAACAGAAGAACAATAGTGAGCGGTATTCTCATATGCTTCCATATTCTATCCGAATCAGAATAAGTGTGTGATTGTAAAAAGAGGTGTGTTGGTATTTATAGAGTGAGTGACGGAGATCACATGCTTCCATTTTGTAACATCTTACTTTAATAAATAAAATAACATAAAGTATTTGACAAATTTTGTAAACTGTTTGTCAGTGAGGTGTTTGTCGTATTGAAATGACTAGTCGGTGAAATTTGATAAAGTATTGAACTGACTACTCGCTGAAATTTGATTGCCTATTGAAATGACTACTCGCTGAAATTTGATTGCCTATTGAAATGACTACTCGCTGAAATTTGATAAAGGATTCAAATAACCACTCGCTGAAATTTGATAGAAATTTGATTGAGTATTGAACTGACTACTCACGGACTACACATAACAAAGATAAATAACATAATAAATGTCTAGTATGACTACACATAACAAAGATAAATAACATAATAAATTCAAAGCTAAACCATATAAATAGTCATCACCGGCTAAACATTTCCCGTATCCGGAGGTGCCGATCGCGGTGGGATAAAAGCCGTTCTCGGAATGGGCCTGACCGAGGACGTTGAAGATGATCCTTGACTCATAGAACTCCACACTTGTGGGGGCAATGTGGGGGAAAAGGCGCCGAATCCAATGGAAGGTTGGATGGTGTGTGGCGTTCGGAAAAGAGACAGTTGATACTCCAATTCCGTGATCTTATTATTCTGGTTTCCTATAAGTTCATCTTTCGCTAATAGACACTCCATCCTATCTTTCGTTTCTCGTAATGTAAAATCTCGAAATTGTTTAGTAAAATCAGCATATTCTTGGAATAATGCATAACTATCGCCATGTCATGAAAAATGAGATAGATGAGATTTTTTTTTTTTTTTTTTTTTTGAAATAAGCAATGTAAAGTTGAACGAACACTTACGGGCGATAATTGTTGTTGCGGTGGAATAAGAACATGTTCATCTGGTTTTCCAAGTTCGGTAGAATAGAAGTCACCGCTGTACCCAAATGTTTGGACCTCCCAATCAGGATGTGTCACATATTTTCTGAAATTAGTAACCTTTTTCCAATACTCTAAATATACTTCATACTGCACAACTTGCACCACCTCGGTTGCATCAACAAAACCGTCCGCTAGCAGGAGTTTTGCTTGGTCATCACCCAAATGCCCAATAATTACATGTAGTCTCATGGGAACCGCAAACGAGGGATGGTTTTGCCTCCAACATCTTTCTCCTAAATAAACATTATGCTGTATAACCAAAAAAGGAATATAATTGTAGTGAGTACGTTATTAATTAGATAAGTAACGAAAAATAAAAAACTATGTTATTGACGATTAATATTAATGATATAATATAAAAAATCATGTCTAACTCACAACGCCATTCCAAGAAAATATCCATCTCGAGTCCGACAACCTCCTAGCAGACTTTCCCATCTCAGAACTGAGGACGTCGGTGTATGATTCCCATGGGTGCCATGTCACTTGGTCAATCGTCAGCTGATTCAGTAAAATCCTACAACGAATAATATCATTCTGACACCTCCTTCCATTCCATCTGGAAATTACAGGCCATTTCTGTTCATTACCGTTCATTGAGATGTCTGGTCGACATATGCCTAGGTATTCATACCCCCAAAACTAGTCCATAAAATTAATGAATCAAATTAATATATCCAAGGAAATAAACTTAAATGAAAATATACTTTACGTTGAAAATTAAAATAAAATCGATTACCAAAATACCTCTAATATTTGGAAGGGCCCGCTTAGTGCCTTCTGTTGTTTCCTACAAGCTTGTCGGAGACCTGCATACAATCTCGAAAAGGCACTACCGCCCCAGTCAAGGTCTTGTATTTTATCAATTTCTT
>NW_020631041.1:9270143-9296927 GCF_003573695.1 Papaver somniferum
TCTCACGATCTCTTGGTATTTTGATACGAGTTTGAGGCCATTTAGAATTGGTAACAAGGACTCCCATACTAACGGCCATGTTATTTTGCATAATTGCTATTGAATCATCATCCGAGGAATAAAAACTACTATTAGAAGAAGAAGAAGAAGAAGATGAAACAGAAGAACAATAGTGAGCGGTATTCTCATATGCTTCCATATTCTATGCGAATCAGAATAAGTGTGTGATTGTAAAAAGAGGTGTGTTGGTATTTATAGAGTGAGTGACGGAGATCACATGCTTCCATTTTGTAACATCTTACTTTAATAAATAAAATAACATAAAGTATTTGACAAATTTTGTAAACTGTTTGTCAGTGATGTGTTTGTCGTATTGAAATGACTAGTCGGTGAAATTTGATAAAGTATTGAACTGACTACTCGCTGAAATTTGATTGCCTATTGAAATGACTACTCGCTGAAATTTGATTGCCTATTGAAATGACTACTCGTTGAAATGACTACTCACTGAAATTTGATTGCCTATTGAAATGACTACTCGCTGAAATTTGATTGCCTATTGAAATGACTACTCACGGACTACACATAACAAAGATAAATAACATAATTAATGTCTAGTATGACTACACATAACAAAGATAAATAACATAATAAATTCAAAGCTAAACCATATAAATAGTCATCACCGGCTAAACATTTCCCGTATCCGGAGGTGCCGATCGCGGTGGGATAAAAGCCGTTCTCGGAATGGGCCTGACCGAGGACGTTGAAGATGATCCTTGACTCATAGAACTCCACACTTGTGGGGGCAATGTGGGGGAAAAGGCGCCGAATCCAATGGAAGGTTGGATGGTGTGTGGCGTTCGGAAAAGAGACAGTTGATACTCCAATTCCGTGATCTTATTATTCTGGTTTCCTATAAGTTCATCTTTCGCTAATAGACACTCCATCCTATCTTTCGTTTCTCGTAATGTAAAATCTCGAAATTGTTTAGTAAAATCAGCATATTCTTGGAATAATGCATAACTATCGCCCTGTCATGAAAAAATGAGATAGATGAGATTTTTTTTTTTTTTTGAAATAAGCAATGTAAAGTTGAACGAACACTTACGGGCGATAATTGTTGTTGCGGTGGAATAAGAACATGTTCATCTGGTTTTCCAAGTTCGGTAGAATAGAAGTCACCGCTGTACCCAAATGTTTGGACCTCCCAATCAGGATGTGTCACATATTTTCTGAAATTAGTAACCTTTTTCCAATACTCTAAATATACTTCATACTGCACAACTTGCACCACCTCGGTTGCATCAACAAAACCGTCCGCTAGCAGGAGTTTTTCTTGGTCATCACCCAAATGCCCAATAATTACATGTAGTCTCATGGGAACAGCAAACGAGGGATGGTTTTGTCTCCAACATCTTTCTCCTAAATAAACATTATGATGTATAACCAAAAAGGGAATATAATTGTAGTGAGTACGTTATTAATTAGATAAATAACGAAAAATAAAAAACTATGTTATTGACGATTAATATTAATGATATAATATAAAAAATCATGTCTAACTCACAACGCCATTCCAAGAAAATATCCATCTCGAGTCCGACAGCTTCCTAGCAGACTTTCCCATCTCAGAACTGAGGACGTCGGTGTATGATTCCCATGGGTGCCATGTCACTTGGTCAATCGTCAGCTGATTCAGTAAAATCCTACAACGAATAATATCATTCTGACACCTCCTTCCATTCCATCTGGAAATTACAGGCCATTTCTGTTCATTACCGGTCATTGAGATGTCTGGTCGACATATGCCTAGGTATTCATACCCCCAAAACTAGTCCATAAAATTAATGAATCAAATTAATATATCCAAGGAAATAAACTTAAATGAAAATATACTTTACGTTGAAAATTAAAATAAAATCGATTACCAAAATACCTCTAATATTTGGAAGGGCCCGCTTAGTGCCTTCTGTTGTTTCCTACAAGCTTGTCGGAGACCTGCATACAATCTCGAAAAGGAACTACCGCCCCAGTCAAGGTCTTGTATTTTATCAATTTCTTCGAAAGCAGCTAACCATCCAGCATCAATATAGTTCTTTGCATTAGGAAAGAAAAATTGACCCAAAACATACATAAAAAAGGCAATTGCTATTCTATGGGCGAGGAGAGAATCTTCATTAGCCGCCACCAACTTATCTTCTTTGAAGTATGAGCTTAAATATGTAATTGTAATTGAGTTTGATATCCACGACGCGCCTCTTGTTCCCTGTGTGATATCCGGAAAAATCTTCTCACGGACATAGTCAAATTGGTATAGGCTCGAATCATACGGAACTACATAACCATCACCGATACTCAGTCCAGTTAACATGACCCAATCTAATGGCGTGAACCCCATCTCACCAAATGGAAAATGGAACGTGTTGGTTGTATCCCAAAACCTCTCAACAATATAATCAACAACGGCATGTTGGGTAACGTTACACTCTATGTTCAACAATTTTTCCCACCCCGCTTTTTCAATCAAATATTTAACTCTAGGACAATGTATTGAAATAAATTTATAATAATGAATTACCGATGCCAGACATCCACGATGTTTAAACTTAAATGTTGGTGCGTCTGAAAATGTAATGTCTTCAGTAGCGTGCGGCTTATCATCTTCCACTATAGGAAACCTCCCTAACCCGGAGACGTCGACCTCCTCAATTTGACCGGTAGAGATTAAGTTGTAATCAGCTTCGGTAGATTTTTGTCTCTTGTTGGTCTTTTGGCGACCACTAAACCTCGATATAAACTTGTTCATTCTACGCACAAACATGTTAAATACAATTTCATAATTAAAAGACCAATCCACGAACCATAATAGACATAAATTTAACCGAACAAAATTTCAACATCATAAAATTCCATAAACATAAATTTAACCAAAAAAATAATTATCCAATTAACTATATTTATAACTATTTATAATTAACAAAAAATTCAATTAAAATACGAAACTAAACTAACAAAAAGATAAATTATATTAAATCACGTAACTAAATTAACAAAAAATAATTATCCAATTAACTATATTTATAACTATTTATAATTAACAAAAAAATAAATTAAATTACGAAATTAAATTAACAAAAAAATATATTAAATTAAATCACGTAACTAAATTAACAAAAAATAATTATCCAATTATTAATATTTATAACTATTAAATAAAACAAAAAATTAAATTAAATTACGATTAACCCAATTTTAATAAGATTTGATTAACCCATTTCAACGTAAAAACCCTAAAAAAATTCGAACAAAAAATACATTACCTGCGCATATTATTACACAAATTGAAATAAATTCGAACAAAAAATACAATACATGATATTATTATTACACAAATTGAATAAAGAAAGTAGAAAATACATACCTTATAATGGAGTTTTTAGGGTTTTTGTGGAGTTTTTAGGGTATCTGTACGGTTGGTAGATGGGAATGGAGAAGAAGAATATGAACTGAAGAGGAGCCGTGAAGCAAACAAGAATATGAACTGTGTATGAACTGTGGAAGAAAGAAAATGAACTGAGAAGAAGAAGCCTCGTGTAGAAGAGATGGGTTGTGGTTGGGAAGGAGAGGCGGTATTGGTGGAAGGTGCGGTTCATTAAGATTACGCCCGATTTGATCGGACGGACAGGAAACCTCGCCATAACCCTAAACCCTAATGAAACGGAAATTTTGGTTACGCCCGTCTCAGGCGTAATAATTTTTTACGCCTGACAAATTCATCACGCGGACAGAACATGTCCGTCCGTAAAACTCATCACGCGGACACCAAAATTCCGCCCGTCTGATCTCACACGTGCTGTGTGACCGTGTTTAACTCGGACGGAATTTAGATTTACGTTTCTTCGAGCGGTCATTTGGAATCCGTCTGATCAACGGGCGGAATTTAAGATTCCGCCCCTTACCAAACGTAATTTTTATTTACGCTTGATAACAAACGTGATTTATATTTACGCCCGTTTGAAACGTAATTTATAATTCCGCCCAGAAATGAAACGTAACTAATACTTCCGCCCGTCTTCATGCGTAAAACTGTTTTACGCGCGATCAAATTTAGTCTTCCACCCGTAGCGTCACACACCAGACTAAACTCAAATTTAATCGTTTTTTTTGGTCTTTGATCTTTGGTTATACTCGCACCACTGCAGTTGCTCTAATAGCTTTATTTTCCATAAAAACCTTGCTTAATTGCCAATTCAAATGCCTATATTAGCTAAAAAGAAGTTCATGACAAGATAGATGAAGGCTAGCTTAAGAGGATTCATTCACGCCTTTAGACTAAAAAGTGAATCAGAAAGTAGGATATGTACAGCATGAACGATTAAAGCCTGAAAAAGGCAGTTTATTCATTCATTCTTCATCCCTACCTATTAAAAATTTCCCCTTTTTCTGTTTTAAAAAAGAATCCACCTTTCCATTAATCATACAGTAGTAGGACCTTACCACTCACTATTTGAAAACGATTCTCCTTTCATTATTCTTCTCAATTTTCCTTCATGTACGGTCCGTCACTTGCTCCTCACCCGTTTTGAGCAAGAACACCCGGGACAATAAAAAGTACAACTGATTTCAAACTCATGTCGTAGATATCATCGATCGTATTTTTGCACATTATCTTTTTGCTATCATTTTTAGCACAGTATTGTTTATCTCTACGAACAAGAAATGGATGGATGAGCTGCACTGCCTAGGACTAGAATCTTGCGGTAACATAAGCCAAAATCCTTTTGAAGTGCACAGTACCAAATGGTCCATGTAATGAGCCAAAGAGTGTTGTATATCAAGTAACAAAAGAAAAGACATAAAGTACGACAAATTGTTTATATGATCAAATTGGCAAAGAAGAGAAATATTACAAATCATTTTTATAAAAAGATAAAGAAATAAAAAAATCATCCCAAGAGTGGGTAAGGAAGTCGGCGATTTGTTAATCAAAGGGGGGTGTTTAAGGGTGGCGTGCAACTGTCAAGAAGGTGGTTCCCGTACTATTATTAGTGTTACATTTTTAATAAACAAATAACTCAAACTAAAATACTATTCCCAGTACATTGTCCCTAATTAAGAAGTGACGGAATCAAACTTGTATCGTCCTTGAGATGGAAATTTGCACGTGAGGTCTCGGGCTATACAGTAGTTTGGTCAATCCGACCATTTCCTCGAATTATGCGACATCCCTCACCGGAATTTGGATAAACAATAGTGCCACTAAATTTGCATCACAAGGCATTTGTAAAACGCGGTGAAATCGGTCTATGCACTTGAAAAGGAATTGCACTTCCCAAGCTCATGCATTAAAATATTTGAATATTTAGTGATAAGAAATTATGCGCCCACACTGCTCAAAATTTCAACTTGATTGGAGCTTTAGTACCTAGTTCGATAAACTGATAACCTCATTAGCACTTTAGCAGCCGGGAAACAGATCTAGCAATATCAAAGCTTACTGACCTAGCAACATCAAACCAACTAGGAAGAGCAAATAAATTTTTCATTTCAGAAGAACACTGTTATTTTTGTAATTTATCAGTAATTATGCGGTTTATTTCTGTGTAGGTGTTTTTACGTGTGAATGATGTTTTCTGGTGCACCACAATATCCAAACATTTACTTAGGAAACTGTAACAACCAACAAGAACTTTAATCAAGAACCCATATTCAATTCCAACATGGTAAAGATTGTTTGGATATATGCTCTTAAAAATCCTAACTGTATTAATGAACTTCATACTGTTCCTAGCAAGCAATAGTCTAGGGTTTCTGAAGCTTCTTTTTCACACCACCACAAAGTAGCTAGAGACTAGAGAGTCTCCTAGAGTGAAGTAATTGTCGCCATCTTTTTCTCTTTCATTTTCCCAAGAAATGAAGAAAATCTAGATGAATGAGTGAATGAATTCCATCATCACCGACTCTATCCGGTCTTCCTGTTTCCGTTCCACAACACATAATATATTGCTAGTCAACATGTAGCATCTTTCTAGACTCTAGTCTATATATAAACTAGCTAGTACTAGTTCTCTTTTCTTTATTTGTTGTTTGGGGCTCTCGAGGAAGAAGAAGATATGCAAAGACCAACATAAGTCAGCTTTTAATATTTCAGCACTCAGTTTGACCATTTTGAGTTGGAACTATAAACTTGGAGTAAATGTATTTAGCAAGCTTGGCCAATAAGTTCAACTTCACTCTTAACATTCTGAACTTTTTGGGAGTGGAAACTTGAAGCTATTGACTGCAGGAAGCATTCAGTAACTTGGGTTATGGTCATTAGATTCAATCTCAAGAGCCTTGCCAAAATTTTGAGTATCAAATTTGGGTGGGCGTGCCGTGAAAACTAACGTCCTGTTAGTTGTTATTACTTACTTCATATCTCTAATATTAACTCCGTTGTAAAAAAGAAGAAGCTGGTTTAATGTACTAAATTACATGTCTTTAATATTAACTCCGTTGCAAAAAAGAAGAAGCTGGTTTAACGTATAATTTACATATGAAAACAACATAGTATTATTTTAAAACGAAGATATTAGAGAGTAGATGTTTTCCTGGCAAATGATATGCTTCAGATCTGATGGATGTCATTTTAGTTGAATCATAATCTTTTAAAATATTAGATTTCTTACAAATTAACTTGTTAATCTGTAATGGTTGCGACGATGACAATCTCCAAATAACAATCATAATCATTTTGTGCATTATAATTTATCAATGGAGGAAAAACAACAATCTCCAAATAAGATTCGAACATGTACACGCACATGTACAAGTAGTGGCCCACCAAATGAGATGTTCTTAATTTAATTGGTCAAATATTATCAAGCATCCGTGATTTGATGATCAAAACCATCGTCATTTCTACCTGGAATGATAAATTAAGAATCCATAGATGAGTTGGTCAAGTAACCATCAAATATTCTCTATGAAAATCGTTATTAATCAAAGGAATTAGTTAAGAACACAACCCACTATGAGCCATGATTTAGTTTATTTTGGAGCTCCTTGGAGATCAATTATGAATTAGAACATGGGTCGTTGGGTAAAAGATTCGAATATTTATGTTGCTGGTGATACTAATTCCCTGTTGGGCATGCAGGCAAGGTACTGTAAAAATTCCCAACCGTTTTAAACCTGTTGGTGATTCGGTGAACTTAATCCATTTTAGTACACTAAAATTTTCGAAGTATTTTAATTTTTAAGATTACCAAACAGCTATGAATTTGGCAAATATTTACTGAAGGTTTCTGAGTATAAAAAACATATGTATGTTTTAATCGGAGATCGACACGATATCGCGTACAAAAATAATTAGCATTCGCAGATTTTCACTTGCACATGCAAAACCGTTGACTAGCATGATAGGGAGTTAGAAATAACTAAGATGTTCAACATGTACGACTACTTTGAATCATGTGAGGATGATTATCCTATGATTATTTATAAGAATCATTAGTTAATTATTGATGATTGATTGAATAATTATTTATTGGTAACTTGTAAAAAAACAACCACCCCCCTATCCTATTCTTAAAAGCAATATTAGTGATCCACTCTTTTTTTCTCTTACTATTTATTGGTTGATTAGCTTTTTTTCTCTTACTAATTTAGATTTTGATCTTGTTGAAAAGGATGGAAATCTAACTATATAGATCTCATTCCCTTTCACCCTTCTACTGTGTTAGTCTTTTTTCACCAGGATATATATTTCTGGTTAAGGGTTAACTTGATGACTCTGGTCAATAGTAGAGGACCATTTTCTTACCGTATTTAGCATAAATCGGTCCATAACCTACTTTTAAGGAAGTAAAACTGGGAGAAGATTATAGATGGAAACTGTTGTAGTTTAGAATTAGGTTTCCCGATTCTTGTCCAACCATCCAGTAGGAATTTCTTATCTTATATATAAATCTACAATAACATGCATGTATAAAAAGTTTGAAGACAAATTTTTTTTTACAGATAAATATTTTCAACCTCGATCATTCTCTCTTAATATATTTGTGTTGCGAGATGCGGCTGCTAGGTAGGAGAAAACGTGAAAGAGGAAAAAGTAAGAAAGAGAATTACTCGAAAAAAAGAAAGACACTTCCAACACCCCCATCTTGATGACAAATTAGTGCATGATATACTTATCAAACTTCCTGTCAAGTCTCTTATGCGGTTGAAGTGTGTATCCAAGAGTTGGCAGTCGCTTATCCAGGAACCGTTTTTCGTTAAGTTACATAATAATCGATCAAAACGACATCCTCAACTCCTCATCACGACTATCGGCAACGATGGTTCAACATTAATCTCATCCCCAGAGGATGGGTTTAAAGGTGGAGTGGAATGTATTAAATGGACGATTCCATGGTCTAAACCTACACGTACGTTAAAGCCTATCAATGGGTTATTTTGTTTTGTTAATATAAGACAAGGTTTATCTTGTATATATAACTTCAGCACCCGACAAGTGAGTCCATGGGTGCGTACATCACTGCCGATGAATGCTAATCCATATCCAAATTATGCATTTGGTTTTGATCCTTTGACCGGTAAACACAAAGTATTGTGCATGTGGGAGATATCCCGATATGCTCCTTGGGATGGAAATGGAATGGTGCACGTGAAAGTTGATATTAGTTGTGAAGTTTTTACTGTCGGTGAAAATAAATGGAGGAAACTAGATGATGTGCCGCCGGTGGTTAAGTTACATGGACGTCCTGTTTATGCAAACGGCTCCATCTATATAAGGAATTCTGGTTTGAGTGACCCTCCGGGTGATGAACTCATTCTGGCATTTGATGTTGGAACTGAAAAGTTTAGAGTGATTGAGATCCCCACATTCATCGTTAAATATTCTGCGACTTCAAGAGAAAGTTGTAGTTTTCTGGGAGAATATTTCTTACAAGTAGATGGATACATGGCTCTATTGGATAGAGTGGATGAGGATGTTGTCAAACTATGGATATCTGATGATAGTTGCAGTGAGAAGAAGAGGACTACGAAGTGGACCGAGGAAACCATATTGCTTCCTTTTCCGTGGGGAAGAGGGTGTCCTCTTGATGTTACTGCAGTCGAAGGAACAAATCAACTAATCATAACATCACCTACTCCCGGTACGTGTCTTAGATCATTTGTGAGTCTGTATATTTATGATCGGGTTACGAAGAGTTCTCAGAAGATTGACATCACTGGTATAGTAGCATCACCGTTATTGATGCGTCCATATGGTTACGACATGTTTATCTATCACGAAAGTCTTGTACCTGTTCATCAAAAGCCAGCTGCAGAAGAGATACCTGATCAAACTTGCAGCTTCACCACTGGTTTAAAGATGGAATAAGGCACCTCACATGATAGTTGACCCAATGGAAATCGATTTGTATTAGGCACTAATCTGGATTATGATACGCATCAATACTTCTTGAATACATCTTTCGAGTCTCTGACAATATAGCTAGACATGGCGCTGATTAACAGCTTGATCTTAGTTAGTTGATAATTAAACTGCTAAATAATACTCGTCCATTTTTATAAAAATATTACTATCACTTTTTCGTTTTACCATAAAAATATCAGATACTTTTACAAAAACAGAGCGAGTACTGTTTACTTCGTTGATCACTTTGGTGCTTACTTCGTTTGCCTACCTAAGTTAGTTACAAACGTGGTGGTCACATCTGTCCCACTCCTAATAATAATTCAGATTGATCAAGATGATTAATATATTAGTGGTAATACTAATGTCAATTTATTCTATCAATTCTTTATGATTCTTTATTATATAAAGGAGAATGGTTTTGCTGACGTGGCGGATCCTAAATGAATTCTATGTTTTTTTCCATATTAAAAGGGCACGTAAGCATTTAGTTAAATCTACTAGTAGAGATACGCCTCTTCGCCAAAAGACACAACCTGAACCAACTGTTTTCCAAATATGCTAGAAGATAGGCTTCCCTACACGCCTTTAAGCTTTACCGACGTGATTCTTCGGTTGCATAAATAATGTATGCAGAAGAGGCGAAGACACAACATTCTGAAATTGACACTATGCAACTTCAGCAACGGACTCCTCTTCATCTCCATATTATATCCAGTCATCAAGGTAAAAGCTATCTTAACAAATTTTAAGAAAACTCAATTCAAATTTCTCCTAATTTTTCTGTTTACTTTTGTTTATGTATGCACGGCCTCTTCTAAATGCATTGCAGTGTTGGATACCATCATTAAATTATGCCAGTTGAGGGTAGGAGATCGATTTCCTAAGAGGGAGACTCTTACGAAATGGAGACTCTTCTAAATGCAGTGCAATGTTGGATACCATCATTTATGCCTATTAAGGGTAAGAGATGCCATTTACGCCTATTGAGGGTATTTTATTTCTTTTTAATAAGAAAAATAGATTAGATGGAGTTTGGATACATATCGTTTGTCCTTGAAATAGTTTTCAACGCCAAAAACCTGTCCCTCGAAAGAGTTTCAAAAAGAAAGCTAGGAGGATAGCCAGAGTAATTCAAGATTGTCGTTGCATTTGCCTTGTTAGCTAATGCAGTAGCTGCCTTGTTGGCTTCCTTACAACAGTTAATAACTACTTTATTTTTGTTCGAATCCTATAGATCCTCGATACAATTTTTGATTTTTTCTATTCTAGTTAAGGTCGTCCAGCCGATGGTTTTGTAGTCCCCTTTAATTGCCTTAGTAAGTCTGGCAGTTTTCCCTTCTATCTGCATGTTGCTGTAGCCAAGCTGTTTTGTCCAGTTGAGGGCTTCTAGCATTGCCTGGGCGTCCATCTCATCCTGATTTTGAGCTCTGCAACCCTTCCATCTCGTTTCCCTGCACCAACCAGCACTATATCTTAGAATAAGAGAAATAAAACCCCCATAAGAGTCAGAAAAATACCTACCTGCAAAGTTTATTTTCCATGTCCCTGTAGGTGGAAAATTCCATATTTTCTGAGTAGTAGTAACATTAGAAACAAGTCTAGAGTGTGTTTCTTGAGAAAGACGTTTATAAAGGTTCCATTCCATTTGGGCAGTTGTAAGTGTGTGTTTTGGGTTAGGGATAATTCCCCTGAACAATTTATCGCAACGGGCCTTCCATATTTGCCATACTATATTGGCACATATGGCTTTCCATTGGCCTTGAATGTTATCCCAGCCTGGTGGGCTGATAGTCCATTCAAGCATCCATTGTTGAACAGAGGGGGGGAAAAGAATCAGGGGGAAAAGGATTGTGATGCGAGGAAAACCACACACTTCTCACAAAGGGACAAGAAAAAAACAAATGCTCAAGAGTTTCATTATAATGAGAGCACAAATAACAGATGTTTTGGATTTCAGAGTGTTGAGACAGTTTCGCCGTGGTGGGTATCTTATCTTGGATACATTTGAAAATGAAAAGCTTGACCCTAGGAGATGTTTCAATGTCCCATACTTCATTCCAAGGAATACTAGAGGCTGTTGAGTTAGAAGGGGTGGTTGAATTCTTGTTCCCCTGAATGAAGTTATAAAGAGATTTTGACGAAAATATCTCATTATTATTTAGGCGCCACCTAGGAATATCCTTACCGCTAGAGTTGATATGAATGAGAGTTATTGATGTGACTGTCCGGTTGTTGAAAATAGTGAGAAGAAGGGGAACATTCCATGTCCCTTGAGAGATTAGGTCGCTTATTAGGGTTCCATTAAAATCAGTGGCTAAGGAAAGTGGAGTTTTTGCTAGGGAAGGAATCCATCGATCCTCCCAGATATGAACAGTTTCACATGATCCTATTTCCCATATACAATGGTGTCTAATTTGATCTAGACCTTTTTGGATACATTTCCAAATCCATGAACCGTTCTTGGATATTCGTGGGTCTAGTGCGTGGCGACATTTACTGAAATATTTGTCTCGCAGCGCACCTGCCCACATATCATCAGAATTAGAGAGAAGATCCCACGCTAGTCTGCCTAGTTGAGCGAGGTTGTTAGATGAAATGTCTCTGAATCCTAATCCGCCCTCCGGAATAGGTTTATTTAGGCTTATCCAAGCCTTTAAGTACTGACTCTTGGTTCCTTCCTTCTTCCCCCACCAGAAGTCTCTTTGGAGGGAAGTAAGTTGGCTGGTTACTGCCTTAGGAATCACATAACATCCCATCCGGTAAATGGGAAGTGATTCTAAGGTTTATTTGACAGCCACCGTCCTTAGCTTCCTGTGAGAGAGTTTTCCCAGACCAATTTTGAAGTCGGCTTTTGAATCTAGTTATCATAGATTCGAAGCACTTCACTTTGGCACGACCAATGAAGAGAAGAGTTCCTAGATAGTTATCAGTCATCGAAATTTTCTGGACTTTTAGGATTCTCATGATCATTTTGCTGAATTTGTTAGGCATATGATCGTTAAAGAAAGCTCCATACTTTTGAAAGTTAATCATTTGTCATGTTGCTTTACTAAAAATATTAATAGTTTTTAGCAAATTCCTAGCCTCACTAAGAGAGGCTCTGGTAAATATTAGACAATCGTTAGCAAAAAGAAGGTGGGTATGGCTACACTTCCTTTTGCTATCGTAACACCTCTAATTTTATTTGAAACCTCGGCTTGCTTAAGCAATCTGGACAGACCTTCCATACAGATAAGAAACAAATAGGGGGATAGGGGATCCCCCTGTCTAAAGCCCTTAGTTGGAGTAAAAAAAATCCTTGGTACCTGATTGTGTTTTTGATTGTTGTTGTAGTAATGAGGTTCAAACTCTCGGACTTGTGAAGATTTAATAAAATTATATACAAAAATATTAACAAAGTGGGCGAGAGGTAACCAAGACACTAGAATCCACTATTACACATGAATGATGTCAAATATTTCATAACTCTAATTATCCTTTTAATCCTTTATTTCTTAATCCACAAATAATCAAACATATTCTCAAAAATTAATTGTATCCCTTAAGCATAGATTATCTAACCAAAGCATAACCTATCTAATTGAATCACAACTAATGAAAAAAATTATGTAAACTTTTAAGAACTCTGCAAAAGCAGTGATTGAGTGAATTATAATTAAATATTAGAGAAAATGAAATAGTTACCCATTGTTCATGTGTGAATAGCTTCATCCATTTCCTTGGTTACGAGAGAATTAGCCGCTCATCATGTTGGAAAACCTCTCAAAGAATTTCATTGATGCTCAAAAATGGTTTACAAATGATGAGAATATGAGAAATACAATAAAACCAGAGAACTACGACCCTCAGTGACAAAATAAGACTGCTGCAGCTGTGTCGCAAACGCTGTGGCAAATAAGACTGCCTGATGTACGACCCACAGGTGTGAGTCGTTATTATTGTAGAAAAACAACTGCTGGTGCAGGTCCGTTCTTCGTGTTCTTCATGTTCATCATCAGTAGCAGCAGCAGAAACCGAGTTTGGGAAAACTCGAATTTCTTCTTCTCTGGCTCTCCTCAGCCCCCCAGACTCTCGACACCCATTCTCTGTGATACCAGAAATCTATTTATACTCCTCAGCCTCATTTAATCACGCCATAACTCAAGATAATTCTCTCTTTACTCGGCTTAAAGAGAAAATATTGTTTGGATATTTTCTTCCTTTAATTAGCTCTCCACGCGCTAAAATGATGTATAAACACTCCAAACATGATCTTACACGCTGTAGAATTGATTCAACACTCTTCAAACACATGAGTACACGTCTAAATTTGATGTGATCGTGTGATATTCATTTCTTGAACTTGCTTCCTGATTTCTTGATTGCGATGATTCCAACCAATTATGATCGATCCTAACATCCAAAATGTCTTCCTCTATCCATATCACAAATACCCATTGAAAATCAGAGGTTTAATCGAACTCTAACCCCTCCAAAAATCGATCGACCCAACTGCCAGTGAGAAGAAATATTTTCCCGCCCTTTTCCAAAATTTGAATTATGAGAAGAAAAGTGTCCTCCCCCTAATCCTGTACGGGTGTCCATTTAGCAATTGGGGTGGAAATAATAATTTTGGGTGGAAATAGTAATTTTTCTTGGTTCTTTCAGGACATTTCTAGGATGTTTCCGGTGCACTTTTGGGGTACTTCCGGTGCGCTATCAACGGAGCTCCAAACGCCGCATTTTAAACCAATTTCGCCTCAAAAGATTATTTTTCCAAAAACACCTATAAATAAATAAAACACCATAATAAGTATAAAAATGGGCACTAACAGTATATACAAATGAGATATATTAGACACATAAATGCGTCTATCAAATACCCCCAAACTTATTATTTGCTAGTCCTCGAGCAAAATTTATTTTTGAAAAGATAAAAAGACTACACTTAGCACGTGCAGCAGGCCGTTAAACCGCTAGGTGGCCCTAGCGGCGGAGTGTTGTCTCCGGAGGGTTTACCAGAGGTGTACCCACAAAACCTTTACTCCTAATTGGTCACAAGTATCCAAAGAGCTATGAGGACATACATATTCTCAACCTATCTCCAAATTCTCAACCTATCTCCAAGTAAGTATAATGCCAGAGAAATTAAAGGTGTCGGCTCTAAAGCTGACTGAAGAAAAGGGGGGACACATCCACACGACTGCTAGATAAAGATATATCCGCTACACAGCTAGATAAACATTGTAAGATGCGTCCTCTGCTTTACAGCTGGATAAGATTAGGAGAGAGAATAAAAATGAGAGGGACATCTGCTACACAGCTGGACTAATTACGTGTGATGAGTTAAACCAGTGCTAGAAAGATTTTGTGCCAGATTGAAAGCAGACTAACAAAGCAACCAAAATGCATCTTTCTTCGACTCTCTCACAGTGCTCAGTAGAAACAACGCCTTCTTCGGTCTTCAACTGTTGATGATAAACTCTCGAACCTCATAGAACCTTGACAATTAACTCTTCTCTTCGATATCTTCTTGACTTATAAATTTCTTCTTCCCTATGGCCTTATTGAACAAAAAGAACGTAATGAAGTTTCATTTTATTTATTTTTTTCATTTTTCACTTTTTTTTCTTTTTCATTTTTTTTTTTTTTTTTGAAAACAAAATATTACAAGACAAAAATTTACATGGCCATGAGAGAAGGACTTTCAAAACTTGGATCTTCGCAACTTGTGATGTCTTGGTATCATGGATTCTAACAACTTATATCATTTGCTCTTATAACTTCAACTTTGATTTTTGAATTATTCTCTTCTATTGTTGCTTCTAAAGCTAAAACGTCTTCAACTTTCTTCATAGATTTTGATGTCGCTCCGCTTGTTGATGATGATAAGTTTCTACTGAGAGAGAGTCGTAATCCAGTAACTAAGACTACATTGTGAGGTTCCTTTGTCTTTCTGGCATTTCCCTGACCTACTTGCCTTTCCATCATGTATGGTTAGGTCCATCACGGTTACCCTCTAAAAGGAACAAGTTCTCTCCTGAATTTCAAGGATCTCAATGTCTTTTTCTCTAATGTCTCAATAAGTTGTTATCTCTAGCATTCCAATTTCTATCTTTTCGGTGAGAAACAGTATGTAAACTTAGCTAACCGGATACCATGTGACGCTAGAAGTTTCAAAAGTGCAACTAAAAAAAGTTTCTCCCATACCCCCAAACTTATATCTAACATTGTCCTCGATGTTCTAATCTAAAGATAAAATTAAAAGCATGAACAAGGAGAAACTGTTACCAATGAAGCAAAAGAGATAAGGAAAGATATTACCATGTCGCATGAATATTGGGTTACCTCCCAAGAAGTGTTAAGTTTAAAGTCTTCAGCCAGACTAAGCAAGGATTAGTCACCACGTAGAATCATATAGTAGTAGCCGGAATAACTGTGGGTCATCTGGATCAAAAAGTGTTACCCACAAGAAGAGGAAACTGCAACAGACCAAGAAGATACCGAACATACCATTGCTTAAGACAACTACATCTAGTTGTGGTTCAGGTTCAGGCTCTATAAAAGGGTCTAAATAAAAGGTTTTCATCGGTTGGATTTCCTCAAAGCTAAGATCTGGTTCAGGTATTAGAGTCTGGAAAAACTCAACTAAGAACTTAGAAGCACATAACAACAACCTGAATAATTGGGGATCCTCTAAGTCAATTAGATTTGACTCACAAAGTTGACCATAATAATGGTCATTCTTAAGAAAATGTGTCGACCCTAATATCCTAAAGTAATTAGGTTTAGTCTCAAAAATTAATATCCGACACATCTGAAAATCATATGTTCCCACAATTGGAAGAAAAGTTTTTGGTGGGAAAACAAAGTCAATCTTGGAATCATAGCCTGGGTTAACCACATCAACCAGAGGATGGGTTTCTAACAACTGAGCTTCTCTATGGACATCATTAGGTTCGGGAAAACATGTATGAAGATAATCTTGTAATATGGTTGAGGCATAAATGTAAAGTCCTACACGAGGGAACTTTCTAAGAGTTAAAGCACATGGAGAATGATAATCACCCCCAAAATTAGAGTTTTCTGTGTCTCTAGAAAGACTAGTCACAACTTCCCTAATTTCTAGGTCATCAGATTCCTGGAAATGGTCAATTGATTCTTCTAAGTCAGGTTCATCCTCACTCATCTCTACGAGTTCATCTTCTTCGTCTAAGACTATTGTTTCTAAATCGCTAGACTCTAAAACATTATTCTCAGAATAAACTCGTTCCTCTAAATCATTATCGGCTTTGTAAACAGGAAATACTACATCGTCTAAAACGAGGGTATCTCTAGTCAAATCCTCGTCCTTTTGAATAGGTGAATAATTATTAAAATTATTTGGATTTGAACTAGAAATAATATTATCATTGTAAAGCTCAATTGGAGTAACCATTTTCTGATCACTATTCCTACATAAGTATGATTCTCCATCAACACTATCCTCATCATAATAACATGAAAAAGATCGAACCTCATCAAAACAAGTAGTGTTACCAATTCTAACCTCGTCATCTTGATTATGCAAATAACTATCCTCATTTTTAAGGGTATTATTGGAAACACTATATTGGAAAGTAAGATTATTTCGAGCAAGTCTTTCGTTCGTCTCAGCCATCAGCTTGAGGGATTCCTCTATAGAAAGTTCACTCATTATTGTAGTTCTTTCGTCTATAATTACACTATTCATCTCAGCTAACTTACGCGTCGACTCAGCTAACTCCCTGAGGGACTCTTCTAAAGGAGGAATAGGAACAGAGGGATCATAAAAAGGACTACTTTTCAAAAGTTTGATTGTATCCTCTAGAGAAGAAGAACTAGTACTATAATCTTCTTGCTCGTAAGACTGATGCATGTGCGGATAGTAATTGGGTTCACCAGGGTATGACCCATATCCTTCCAAATGATGGCGTTCCCAACCACTATTCCCAACATGGTCATAGAAAGGATGATGTCCATATTCAAATTCAGGTCGATAATCATTGTATTGGCTTCTATCATACCAGTTCGACATTCTTAATTGCAAGGGAATTCTACACAATCACAAAACTCGACCAAATCAAACCTATAAAATCTAGCAAACAACAAGCATGATGGCTCCACTTAGATTGTTTCTAGACCAGCTTCTAATCTTTCGAAAGAGAATTCATTATAATTTAAGCAAACCCCTCTGGAATCAATCCGAGTCAAATTAAGTTGAATTGAGGCGAGGGAAGCTCAGTGGAGCTTTGATACCCAAGGCCTCACCGCTATCACAAGGCGGCGCAGTCACGCATTCAACTCACAGAAACCATCATGAACTTCGAAGTATGCTAAAAGAGTAACCAATATTTTTCGAACGACTTTCCTATTAAGCTCGTTACCCTATAGGTCTCGTTCTAGTCAAAATTTTAAGCTTAGGTTCACGTTTGGTTTCGTTTTACTAAGGCGGGAAAGAAGGAAACGGTGATGAAATCCGAGTCCTTATCTTAATTTGGCCAGGCCTTGCCCTTTACTAGGAAATTAAAACAACCGTATTCAAATCCTCAGCATATATTCACCTTAAGGCATACAATAAACCCGCTGACAGGGGATTCACGGGTGTTTCGAAAGCTTACCTCCCGTACCAGACGGGCGAAGAACCGCTGAAGTCGACTCGGGACACGACTCCTATGTCATGTGAGAACCCGAGGGGCCGAGACGATATTGTAATCGTCGTCCTTCCCTGCAAACAGTTTTATATTTAATGTACCTTTCCTTAGGGTTTAAAAAAAATAATTGTCCAAGTCCAAAGTCCAAATAAAGTGCAAAAGAAAAGAAAAAAATAATAATAATAATTACAAAAAATGGAAGGTCTCTAAAAAAAATAAAATAAATTCTCTCTCTTTATTTTTAATTTTTATTTCGCTTTTTTTTTTTTGCTTTGTCTTTTTCCTTCTCTTTTGTCTTTAAGCTTTGATTCCAAGTCTTTAGTATCCAACTTCAAACCTGTAATACAAAGACACACCCAAAGAAACGTAAAAAGAACAAATGAAATAAAAAAAAACCTAAAAATTCTACCTAAGCACAAATCCGCATCGGCGGCGCCAAAATAATTATGTTTTTGTTGATGTTGTAGTAATGAGGTTCAAACTCTCGGACTTGTGAAGATTAAATTTAAAGATTTAATAAAATTATATACAAAAATATTAACAAAGTGGGCGAGAGGTAACCAAGACACTAGAATCCACTATTGCACATGAATGATGTCAAATATTTCATAACTCTAATTATCCTTTTAATCCTTTATTTCTTAATCCACAAATAATCAAACATATTCTCAAAAATTAATTGTATCCCTTAAGCATATATTATCTAACCAAAGCATAACCTATCTAATTGAATCACAACTAATGAAGAAAATTATGTAAACTTTTAAGAACTCTGCAAAAGCAGTGATTGAGTGAATTATAATTAAATATTAGAGAAAATGAAATAGTTACCCATTGTTCATGTGTGAATAGCTTCATCCATTGCCTTGGTTACGAGAGAATTAGCCGCTCATCATGTTGGAAAACCTCTCAAATAATTTCATCGATGCTCAAAAATGGTTTACAAATGATGAGAATATGAGAAATATAATAAAACCAGAGAACTACGACCCTCAGTGACAAAATAAGACTGTTGCAGTTGTGTCGCAAACGCTGTGGCAAATAAGACTGCCTGATGTACGACCCACAGGTGTGAGTCGTTATTACTGTAGAAAAAAGACTGCTGGTGCAGGTCCGTTCTTGGTGTTCTTCATGTTCATTTGCAGCAGCAGCAGCAGAAACCGAGTTTGGGAAAACTCGAATTTCTTCTTCTCTGGCTCTCCTCAGCCCCCCAGACTCTCGACACCCATTCTCTGTGATACCAGAAATCTATTTATACTCCTCAGCCTCATTTAATCACGCCATAACTCAAGATAATTCTCTCTTTACTCGGCTTAAAGAGAAAATATTGTTTGGATATTTTCTTCCTTTAATTAGCTCTCCACGCGCTGAAATGATGTATAAACACTCCAAACATGATCTTACACGCTGTAGAATTGATTCAACACTCTCCAAACACATGAGTACACGTCTAAATTTGATGTGATCGTGTGATATTCATTTCTTGAACGTGCTTCCTGATTTCTTGATTGCGATGATTCCAACCAATTATGATCGATCCTAACACCCAAAATGTCTTCCTCTATCCATATCACAATACCCATTGAAAATCAGAGGTTTAATCGAACTCTAACCCCTCCAAAAATCGATCGACCCAACTGCCAGTGAGAAGAAATATTTTCCCGCCCTTTTCCAAAATTTGAATTATGAGAAGAAAAGTGTCCTCCCCCTAATCCTGTACGGGTGTCCCTTTAGCAATTGGGGTGGAAATAATAATTTTGGGTGGAAATAGTAATTTTTCTTGGTTCTTCCAGGACATTTCTGGGATGTTTCCGCTGCACTTTTGGGGTACTTCCGGTGCGCTATCAACGGAGCTCCAAACGCCGCATTTTAAACCAATTTCGCCTCAAAAGATTATTTTTCCAAAAACACCTATAAATAAATAAAACACCATAATAAGTATAAAAATGGGCACTAACAGTATATACAAATGAGATATATTAGACACATAAATGCTTCTATCAGTACCCCATTGCAAAGAACTGCTATAGATGGGGTACTAAAACATTGTTCTTGTCATTGCACACCACTCGGCAGAAAAACCGAGTTTGTTCATTACTTGTAGAAGGTAAGACCAATTAACCATATCGAAAGTTTTGCTCGTGTCTAATTTCAACCCCATAGAACCACTATTTTTTTTTTATCTTTCTTAATTGTATGAATTACTTCCTGGGCTAGAACTATGTTATCAGTAATCTTCCTCTTTGGCGTAAAAGCAGACTGCACTGGAGAGATAATCTTAGCTAAAACCGGCCTAAGCCGATTTGCTAGGATTTTGGAAATAATCTTGTAGGAAGAATTACAAAGGATAATGGGCCTAAACTCACTAGGACGGAGGGGACTTTCGACTTTGGGAATGAGAGCCAAGAAAGTCGAGTTCCATTCCTTGAGGAGAAACCTAGTTCTGAAGAAGTGTTGGACCATTTTTATAACATCACTTCCTATAACTGGCCACTGGTGCTGATACAATTTCAAATTGAATCCATCGGGGCCTGGCGATTTATCCGCTGCCATCCCTTTAACCACATTAGCTATTTCTAGAGCTGAAGGAATTGCAGTGAGTCTTTCATTTTCACTAAGGCTAACAACCGGTTCGAATAGACTTAAGATGGGCTCAGCACCTCAGTCTCCTGGGGATGTAGCTATTTCTTTAAAATGCGCAGTTAAGGTATCACTAATTTCCTTGTGTGTATCCATATTGTTCCCATTATTATCTATAACTGAGAGAATTCTATTTCTTCGTCTCCTGCGAAGGGTTTGAGTATGGAAATACTTGGTATTTCGATCCCCAAACCTAAGATTATTATCCTTTGCTTTTTGTTTCCACAGTTGTTCCTCCTGGTCATAAAGTGTTTCAAGTTCAGAGATCATATTTTCTATTTCTAAGTCATAAAGACCTAAGCTATTAGCTTTATGGAACTGGTTAATAGTCTCTAGTTTGTCCTTGATGTTGTGCTGAATAACACCAAACACTTCCTTGTTCCATTTAGATAAGTGTCTTTTGACAAGTTTTAGCTTGGATATTACCACAAAAAGTGGAGATCCAAGAATCCGCGAGTTCCAGCAAGATTGAATTATTTCCAGAGCCTCAGGGACTTCAAGCCACAGGCTAAAGAATCTGCAGGGAGTAGCAAGAGAGAAGTCAGGAGGATAAGATAAGAGTAGAAGGGGTCTATGGTCCGAACCAATAGCCGGAAGGTGATCAATGGTGACTTGGGGCCATAAATTTATCCAGTCAGGATTTGCTAATCTTCTATCTAATCTAGCCTGGATGTTCTTTTCAGCTTTCTGTTTGTTATTCCACGTAAAAGGAGGCCCCCTAAAGCCTGTGTCAACTAGGCCTGAATCCTCAATAATGTCTTTTATAGGCTTAATGGGGGAAGGATTGTAGGGATTGCCTCCCTTCTTTTCCGAGGCATCAAGGGTGAGGTTTAGGTCACCAATAAGTAGCCAAGGAGAAGTGACGTCTTCCGCCATTTCCTCTATGAATTTCCAATCCTTTATTCTTTTAGGTTTTTTGGGATGGCCATAGAAAAAAGTGTAGATATATTCAATTTCAGTATTATCATGTGTCTGTGTAATAATAATGTGGATCATTCTTCTAGAGGCTCTAAGAATCTCTACTTTGAGATTATCTCTCTAAGCCAGTCCTAAACTACCGGAAAGTCCGACAGGAGGAACTGAGCAGGAGTTGGAAAAACCACAGTCATGGAATATAGATTCCATTTTGGGGCTTTTTGCTCTAGTTTCGAAGAGAAAGGTAATATCTGGCTTATGGGCTAAACAAAGTTTTTACAGATGAGGGACAGTTGACTTGGAGCCAATGCCCTGGAAATTCCAGTAAATAATGTTCATTGTTGATCCTAAGGAGAAAAATTGCTTAAAGAAACAGAACAGGGGAGAGTGTGACAGAGCGGAGAATATAGAAATGCGAATGAGATAGAAATAAGTCTAGGAAAGCTACGCGATCTAAGACGAAACAGAACGGCCGGGTAGGGAGCTACAGAGGAGAAAGATTAATCCTACAGGTCCTTTAAGATATCCTACTAAAGACTGCCCTTACTAATACGCACTAAAAAAATAATTGAAGAAGGGGCAAGCATATCAGTTTTAAACAGCACTGCAATCTTAGACTTCAGACAATTTTAAAATGGTACCAACAGAATGATCTAGAAATTATAAGATGCAGACAAAATAATAAGAATTAACAGTGGAAGTTTCTACAGATTATACTAGTGACCATAACATTAACAGGGGACCATAACAAGTCTATGAATTTAGGCTAGCATGAGAAACTAAGACGATTTCAGTATACAAATCATTTAATTTATCACAACAACTAAGAGAATCAGAGAAATAAAAATTAATTGAGAGTTATATAATCTATCTTATGAGTCTACCAAATAGAGATCAATCTTAATCTAAATGGAGAAGAACTATGAGCGACAAATAATTGAAAAGTAATTGCAGATTTCGTCTAATCAATTAGGGGTTATGGATAAAGCAAATACTTATTGAGATTGCAATAAAGTTACTAACACTTAGCAGGAATATCAAGGGAAGTAAAGTAGGAAAGCATTAACATAAAATGGCTTGTTAACTTAAGAGGTACAAAAACAATATCAGAGTGTAAAAAATATACAAGGTCTAGCCCTAATTTTTCAATTACAAACCTAAAAACTCAGTGACGTTTTTTATTAGGTTCCTATGAGTATCTAGATCTAGTAAAAAGATTAATTTTATAATTGATTAGATTAAAATTAAGATTTGAAGCAATTATTTATACAGAGCTACTAGATATTACGATAAAAGAGAATTATATTATTGAGTGAGATGATTTACATTGAGAATCCATAAGGTATATATAGCGACACCATAACTTGATATGCAAGACTAATACTTGTAAATCAATTCATACTAAATATATCAAACGCTAAATATAACTCTAAATACTAAAACTTTCCATATAATATTTGTATACTCTAACACCCTCCCTCAATCTCATGGGGATTGGAAAAACCGCATGAGATTGGCCATGAAAGTTGTTGATAAGGTGCGGTGCCAATAAACGCCCGAGAAGTATAAGAAGAAGCGCGTCACCATTAAAAAGAATACCGATTCGGAAAACCGCCAAGTGAAAATAACATAACCGTTGATGGAGCATATAAGAACCATCGATAAGAGAATCTAGAAGAAAAGTTGACAAAGAATGGATATGATGGGTGTTGGTTAGGCCTAAGTGGGTGTCGGTCTCGGGGGCTTGGAAAGTGGGGTTTTGACGTTTAAGATGGAGTGGACGGTATAATGTGGTGGTCGGAAAGATTAGATGAAGAAAGAAAAGATGTGCTTTTAACGACTGTGGTTGATAGAGGATTACGAGGGAGAAGATGTTGCAAACTATACCAGCGAGAATGATGGAGGAGGCTATGGTGAAGATTCTGGGTGATTGCCATTGATAGGGATTGAGATGGTTACTGCCTGTGGAGCAAACGGAGATATGTTAACTAGAAAACATGGAACTGCGGAAGATGAACAGTCGCTGTTTGAGCTTGTGGTGATGCTGATTATTCAGAACAGAGAGTGAAGGAGTGCAGTGAGATATGGAGAACTAGAAATCGACAGGAAATAATGGGTGTTGTTGGTAGTCGATGGACAGAAAGGAGGAATGGTTTTTGACGGTGATTGGAAGATCAGTGGAGATGAAAGTTGGCTGTGGAGTGGGTAAGATGCTTAAGACCCGATGATGGTTAGCTGTTGTTGGATGGCGATGGAAGATGGCAATGATGCTCGGTGATGAGATAGTGATGGTTTGTTGCCATTGACTGACGAGCTCGAGAATGGAGAGAACAGGTTGATGCATACGGAGTCGAGGTTAGCTGTAGTTATAGAGAAGATAGATGATGCCACTTCAAGAAGGGAGAAACTATAGAGAACTGAGCTAGATGATCAACTGAGAACGATGAATAACAGGATATGAGATGGACAGTTCGAGCTTGGTTGTTGAGATTGAGCTCGAGTCTGTAATGGTTGGTGAACTGATGATGCCTATGCTCATCAGTAATGAAGAATGATGGAGTTGAACTCGGTCTTTGTTGTGGCTCTTGATGGCAGTAATGGAGTTTGAGTTAGGAAAGGAGAAAAAGAAGAAAGTAATTCTCACGGAGGGCCTGGTATACGTGAGATGATGAAGAGAAAAGTGAAAGTTCAGGGAGTTTGAAAACTCACGGAGGGAGAAGTGTCCGTGGAAGGTTTTGCTCGGTCATTGGCAATAAAGATGAATTATGGAGATTGGCAAAGCCAGAATATGGCTGTTGCGATCTGACTTAGTTGGCTGAGAAGCTGGAGAAGACATGGAAGGCGATGGAGTAAGACAAGAAGATGGTGGAAATATATTAGTGAAACAAGAAGAAGTTAAGACGGCGGTAATGATGGTCAACGAGAATGGAGCTGCAGTCATGGAATTCGAGTTTATAGGGAATTATCGTGATCAGATAGAGATAGACAGCTCAAGAGAACAGGGAGAATGGATGAAGATGGTGTCGGTGAGAAGAACTTCGAGAGAACACAGGAAAGAAAGGTTTTGTAGATGATAAACCTAATAAATAAAAACCTAATAAGAAAAACTAATCATATTGCACCGGAGAAAAAAAATCCAGCGGACGGTAGCATTGAAGGCTACCGCCGCCGGTTAGAAAAGAAAACGAGGTGGGCAACAGGTCCGGATCGAACCTTCTGATACCAAGACACAAGTACTAGATATTACGATAAAAGAGAATTGTATTATTGAGTGAGATGATTTACATTGAGAACCCATAAGGTATATATAGCGACACCATAACTTGATATGCAAGACTAATACTTGTAAATCAATTCATACTAAATATATCAAACGCTAAATATAACTCTAAATACTAAAACTTTCCATATAATATTTGTATACTCTAACATATTTGAAAAATATTAGCAGGGATTTTCAGTAAAAAGGTTAAGAGTATGATTGGGAAATATCAGTGGATTACCTTGGAGTCCATCTCCTGCTTTGTTGTAGATTGGTTCTTTGTTGGCGCAGTGCTCGGTATCATCTCGAGACTTCCCGACTCATGCTCTTTATCATCCTTGAAATTGGAACCATACTGATCAACCACTAACGGAGCTAGGGAAGGGGAGTTGGAATTTTCATTATAGATGTCTGAATCTAAGTCATCAACCCGAAGACGAAAAGAAGCCGAGGGATAAGCGGGTCGGGTCGGAGAGCGGATCAGACCCAGAAGAGGAAAAGGGCCTTCACTAATGCAAAGCCCACTAGAACAAACATTAGATGAAGTTTCACCTAGCTCACATCATAATCTTTTAAGCGGAGAGAAGGAGGGACTGCTAAGGCTTTCAGGACTATGATCGCGTTTACCAAGAACATAGGGAGATGCAGGAGCATCATGGAAGGAAGAAGCACTAGAGCATGAAAGAAATAAGTCCCCCTCGAGAACAAGATTAGAGGAGTTGACGGGGCTTGACATTACTACATTTTCATGAATAGAGAGACTCTCAAAAAAATCCACCTTTAAGCTAGGGTCCAAGTGACCATGGAACCAACCGTATGAGTCTTCTTCTGCCTCAGGAGATTGAAGGATGGGGTCATAAATATCGTCGAGCACACCATCATGGAGGATGGGGCAATGGTCAATCCGGTGTGCGAATCGGAAGTAATAGATACAAAACTTATACGGAAGGTTATGGAAAATAAAGTTAACACTGGTTCTAGGCGAGCCACCAACTGATGCTATAACTTGTTTCACTAAGGGTCTTCCTATGTTGATCATTGCCTTTATTCTTATTGTGCCATCCTCTAAGGGAATGCAACTAACTGGCCTCTTGCACAATATTAATCCTACCTTAGAAGCTATTTGGGAAACTACTATTTCGTTTTGCATATATGGCTGGAGATCATGAACTGAGAACCAAGTTGTTATGAAACGAAGTTCGCGGCATGGGATAGAAATAGAGGGGTACCAAGAAGTGACAGTTATAACGTCACCATATATGAACCAGTAATTAATCATATTTACTCAAGATTTAGATTCATGTTTTTCAAAACTGATCTTAAAATGATTGTCACAGATACACGAGATGATAAACCTATTGTTATTCCCCCACTGAGACATAAGAGCTTTGCGTATATCTTCAAGAGAAAATGAGCTGGTTGTAAACAGCCTAGCTAAGAGACAATGTTGTCCTTCTACAATAGTTGTAGAAGGTTTCTTAAAAAGGGTAGAAAGATGACGGCCAAGGATGGATTTTGAGGAGTTAATGCTCATGTTGGAAAATTTGGCAAGCATACTATAAAGGGTTAAAGGAGCAGAAAGAAGGAAGAAGAAACAGATGAAAGAGTTGATTCAGCATAAAGAAGAGAGAAGAGAGGAGTAACATAAATAGTCCTTACTCTTTCCTGCGAAAAAAAACAAGAGAGAGGAATTTCAAAAAAGACTAGTGACTGCAGGGTAAGAATGAGACCGTCTGCTACACATAGCAATAAATTGTGATATAACAAGAGGGCGAGGTACACTTCAGCTAGTTGTTAGGCTTAGTTGTTTTGTTGGTACTATACTGAGGCTTTAAATGGGAGAAGACATTATGAGTCAGAGTAAAATACTCTAATGAAAAGACAATTACTTTAAGCTTTTTTTTTTT